>NW_019385534.1:257184-268158 GCF_000671375.1 Centruroides sculpturatus | reverse complement strand
AAAGAAACATTTGTAATATCTCATTATCAACACGAACAAGTTCATTACCCAACTGTTGACCTTGAAGTAAGCTTATAGCTTGACCTTCCTGTAGGTCGTTGCCATGGTAACAGAAATCGATCCCTCATTCTCCGCCACACTTCCTGTTTTCCGTGAATTTTCTCTTCGAGATTTGATAACGTCGAGGAGCGAGGAAGATTTCGTGTGTGGCAGTTACAAAAATCCTACAGAATTAAAGAAGGAAAAAAAAGAAAAAAATCAATATAGTACGAAATTAACATTAATTCATTAAAAAAAAATACGGCGAAAATGAAATTTATGAATGAACAAGCGCGAGCTTATAGAAAGCGAAAGTACTGTACGTCGTCGCGCGCGCGCCGCTTTCGTTTTTCTTTCATTGATAAATTTACTACATTAAACGTATGATTTTTAAAAAAGTAATAGAATGATCGCAAGTTTTATTTTGTCGACAGTTTCCACTCCTTTCTTCGGATCGTAAAGCGGAATGTCAGATAGACTGTAGCGGCGATGTACAGAGACAAGTGTGTGGAACAGACGGACGGACGTACGACTCCAAATGTGAAATCAATCGAGCAAAGTGCGAAGGTCATCCTGTCGAATTCAAACATCGCGGAAAGTGTTCAGGTGAGAGGGGGAGGGAGAACGGTCAAAAATCATAAACGAATTCAGAAATTAACGACAAAAGGTCAAAACGTAACCTTGCCCAAGGTCAAATCGTGGTGACAGATTGTGGCCCGTATTAAAAGTCGTGAAGGATTGTAAATTTTTATATTTTTTCAAGGAAAAATATTTTAAAAAATAATACTAGCATTATTATTATTATTTCGAACACGTCCACTCTCGCTTAAAACTATTCTTAACGTCGTGTTGTAAACTGATAAATAACTGGCAATAAAACGTCCCTCGGAATAGTTCAAATTATCATTTTATAGTTATTGTCGAGTGAAAAACGGGGTGTTTACTAAAATTATCAGAACGTGCGAGGGGTAATTTCCTTTCTTTTCGAAATTTCGCGTGAAATTGCATGCAATTTCGTCTCTCTCAATGCCACCGACACGTTAAACGGCATTGAGAAAATGGTGTGGAATTCAGAAATACAATATTCTTATCGGTTACGGTGGCGTAACTTCTCGCAGAATTGTCACGTACAGTTATAATTACAGTTGTATGAACTCTTCCTAAAGAAAAGAAAAAAAAATTAACATGCGATCGAAATAGAGATGTACATCGTCTTTAATTAATCTTGATCATAAATGATACATGTACTAAAATCTACAGGCCATTTTATTTTACTTTTTTTTACCTCGACGGTATGCGTATTGATCGTGATTCGAATGTTAAAATTCGAAAAGTGGCTGGTTTATTCTATAAAAAAAAGAATTCAGTAATAAACATGTAGGTATGCCTGCGTGCTTGTCACTTGTAACGGTTGTAATACAGATTACTGGCCTTTAGCCCACACTGAAATGTATGCAATTACTAACGAATTTTGGGGTTAAAAATAGTCGTCTTTAATGATGTTTGGAGCCAAAAAAAATCGATACATACCACCTAACATTTTATTAATAAATGCTCTAAATATTCCTATTGTTTAGACTTGTGTTATTTATTTAATTAATTAATATAATCAATTTATATACCTACGTATCTATTAAATGATTTAATGAGCATTTATAAAACTTAATCATCTATAAATAACTTTTTATATGTAAAAATGGTTGAGTTTATATACCATAAGGCAGGTTAAACATGAATGATAATTAACCAACAACTCTTAATGGATTACCCAATATGACAGCTTTCAGAATAGAAAATCACGAGTGAAATTCGTTTTATTTTAATGTAAAAGCTCGAACGTAACCGTTTTATTCGTTTTAGGCGAGAAAAATATTTAAAATTTCTGATTATTTTTTCCCCCCTCCAGAAATGGCTCGATGCACGGCTCAGAGGAGTGTGGCACAAGCCGAAGCGAGAAAGTTTGTCGAGGGCGTGTTTATACCGGAATGCAAAGAGGACGGTAGTTACTCCGAAGTCCAATGTCATTCCTTCACAGGTTATTGCTGGTGTGTCAATCATTTAGGCAAACCCATCCCAGGTTCCTCCATCAGGTACCAAAGACCAAACTGCGCTCAACCAGGTGAAACCAGTAAACATTTTTTTATAAATATTCCTCGTCTGTTATGTAATTATATCGTATTTTTTTTGAAGTCAAATCATTTTGTTACTTACAGGAAAGAGGAACAACAGGCGTAGATCCTCTCATATTAATAAAAAGAAGGGTTAGTTCGTAGGGTTGACAATTTATATAGTACTTAATTAATCCCGGTTTAAAATTATAATTAAATACATTATATTAAAACGTTTTTACAGGTTGTAGCAATAACGACAGATCGTTATTTAATACGAATTTAATTAATTTATTTAAATCTGAATATTTGAGGATTTTTCATACCATGCAAACGGGTTAGTTTCCTTATAGCTATAAAATGCGATCTAATTTTAAAAGAAAAAACACTCCGACTAAATTTTGCCTTTATTATTATTTTGTTTTTAAAGATAACCCTCTAGAAACAGAGATACACAGGGTTATTCAGTGGAAATTTGGTGAGTTGGATAAGAATCAAGACGACAATTTGAGGAGGAGAGAGATCAAGGATCTTCGAAGAATGGCCAAGAAGATAGTGAAACCACGCTCTTGCGCCAAGAGTTTCACGAAATATTGCGATCTGGATCAAGATAAAAAGATTACGCGAAAAGAATGGTCTGCCTGTCTCGGAGTAGATATGAATAGTGAGTTTATATATTGCTTAATTTTATTCGTGTATTTCCTAATTGGAAATTTCAAATTCTTGCAATGTGCAGTTAAGAATCGAAAAAAGTCTCGGCATCATTTTTTTAGTAATAAATAAATAGTATGGTCATTAAAATATGCGAGAATAGTTTTATTTTGTTGATTTTTTTATTACCGTTTTATTCTGTTTATAAAATCAAAAAACAACCAAAAAATAATAAATAAAAATTCCGAATCTTTCTGTACATGCGTTCTGGCTGGGACATATTGTGCAATCAACATAATAGATAATATGATCTTATAGAACTCACTAATTTGGTGACAGTGTAGTTTCTTTTCGTCTATTTATGTCCTTAAATTCAGAGGAACAGGCTGGAAAAGAAGAAGATCAAGTTCACATCTTGCCAAGTAAGTACAGTACCATTCATTGGAACAATTTCTAAAGCCAATGAATGGCGGCTAATTCTTTTTCTGTGTTTACTGCCATCTGGTGTCGTTAAAGAGAATTAAAAGGTGCCTGTTTACGATCTAGCAGTCGATTCGGACGAATTACAAGAAAAGCAGAAACCAATACTGAAGAACGACGATAACACGGGAGAGATGGACGATGCGGAAAATGGTAAAGAAAGAAAGAAAGGAAAAAAAATCTCACGAAATAGTTTAAAACGTGTGCCAACGCATCTTTTACAGCTATTAAAGTTAATTTTAGATATTCAAGATTGCCTGACGGCACGGAAAATTGCACTGGAAACACACAGACAAGATCCGAACGGAAAAGTTTACATTCCGAGTTGCACTCAGCAAGGCCTGTACGTGCGCGAACAATGCCATAAATCAGCGGGTTATTGTTGGTGCGTTCATCCAAATACGGGAAAACCCATTAGAGGAACCGCCACGCATGGTATACCACCAGATTGCAGGAGGGCCAACAGAAAATCGCACGTATTTAAAGGTAAGAAAGATAACTAACTTCATCACGATACGGAATTAAAATTCCATTGTGTTTATCTTGGTTTTTTTTTTCCTTTCGAATTCGAGAGTTTCGATAGAGTAAATTGGGTCTATTCTTTTAATAATAAGAGATAGAAATCTAGCATGAACGCTAAGAAAAATATTTTCCCCAAGCTGTGCGTATGTATGATATAATAATAATTTAAGTAGGAGTAACGTCGTCGAATCCTGTCGACCTTGAAACTATTCCTTGGTTTAAATAATGAGTTGTGTCTGTGACGCGTCTGGTTATTATATTGTTTTATAGATGAAACCCTGTTTTGTTGCCTTAGGTTGTTCACTTCAGAAGAGGCAATCGTTCTTGGAAGAATTGCTAAATTCCATCGAAGAAGAAGTCAATGAAACTGTTATCAGGTAAAATTAAAATCGTATTATTTTCTGCCTGAATAAATTACACTTTTTTTTTTAACTCTTGCTATTATTTTCTCTTATAATTTCGTCATTTGATTAACATATCTTCCCTCGTTTATCCTTCTCCATTGTTAACCATAATCCTCCAGTTAAAATTGCTATTTATGTTGCAACAAAGTATTCTTTTTTTATATATTATTATTATCTCTTTTATCATCTTTATTGTAAGAGGGAATGTTGAAACTTACAACAGAAGAAACACTAACTTATCTAACAAATTTATGACACTAGAAAATATGATACAAACCCATCTCGTTTATCTGAAAGATCGCATTGAGTCCAGTCACGCTTAAAATACTATATATATAACTTACTAAACTAATTATTTTTTTGAAAAGTTTCTTAAAAGTATGCTGTTTGTTCAGACAGACAAGTATTTAATACATACAGAATATAAATAATTAATAAATATTTACATTTATACGAACTATTGCTGCAGATTTTAATGGCTCCTACAGTTTTTTGTCTATACTTTAAGGTGCTTTATCTACTTTTATACATACTTTGAATAATATTACCTATTTTTAGATGTTTATTATACAATTTTATCTATATTTTGACATGCATTATTATGTGGATTATACAGTATAATATGGACAGAGATAACAAGCAGGAACATAACATTGAAAACAATATTTCTATATAAAACAAAAAAAAATAATTTTCTATATATTAATTTTAATATTTTCATATAAATTTAACCTCTTTTCTTCAATAATAATTACTAGAATTATCATTACAGCAATGTATTGCTGTGTATTCAACTGTGTTGTACTGTACTAGAGATGCTTGTTGTATATAAATAAAAATAAATATTCTAATTTCTAGAATTTTTAAACATTGATTATTGTGCAGCAAACTTCTTATTAGTTTTTTCATTTCTTTTTAAATAATTGTAAAGAATTTATTCAAGCATTTTAAATTTTTTATAGAAGTAATATTGAAGACTTACTACTACTATTATTCTTTATATCTTGGTTGGATGGATTTATCAATGATTAAAATGATAAAATGAAAAAAAATAATATTGGAAAAAAGATTTTTTATTATATAATATAAACTTAAGCAAATGGAAAAATGTTAAATGAATTAAAATCAAATACATTTATATGTAAGAAAAAATAATACGGTTTTAATATTAAGAAATTTACATAAACAATCTTTTTTCTATATACTTATACTTTAAAATGAAACAAAACTAATAAAAATTGTATTTTCTATAATAAAATACAATTGATTATTTATTAAAGTGAAGCTATATTAAATTTTTATAGCCGTAATAACTTAAGATTATATAAAGCTATACATTCTTTTAAAATTGAACTGTACTTTATATTATTCTAATATTAAGTTAATTTTTTATATATGTATACATAAATTTAAAAAAAATCCTAATGAAAGTTATACTTTTGGAAAACATTCCCTAATAAATAAATAAGTTTACTTATTTATTGAGGAGGGTCTTCCAAATTTCAACTTCTAATAATGGAACATCTTTCAACAAGGGCCATCTCTAAACAGTGGAGATTTTAAGAATTTTTTCTGGTTTTGAAAGGAAAATACATACAAAATAACCTTCAGACAACTGCCTATTTTGTTTTTCCATCAGTGGCCACTGTTCAGGAGGTTTGACATTACATCAATGGATATTTTAAGCTATATTATATACAATAGTTGTACATTCAAAATATTTATATGAATATTTGTATTTTTGATGGTTTACATATGTTATTTTATGGTTACTCCTGAAAATGAATGAATTTTTTATGAATACTTCTGAAGATAAATATTTTCTTCCCTTAAAAATTTAGATTACAAAAATGGGTTTAAGAATGGTAGAAACATTATTTCCTATAATATATAATAAAATAAATAAGCCACACGAGCAACTTCCAAAATTGGAACTGTTAACAGAAATGTAATTAATAGCGAAAATTAAAATAATTTCCATACGCAAATTAGACACGAACGGGGTCAGCTCCGTAAATAATCAAGAGCCAGTAAGTAACAAACATTAATAGTATAATGTTATAAAAAATCATCATTAAAATCCTTGGAAAAATTCGATCGGGAGGAAAGACGTTTCTCATTTTAGTTGACATTCGTGCCAGTTAATCTTCGAATTAATCCATTGCGTCTTAATTGCCAACTCCATTTAAAGTTCGGACACATCGACTAAACACGCTGCTCCGTTATTAAAAGGTTGAACGACCTTCCGACCTTTCCTAAAAATTTTACAAATAATCCGTGCCCAATTCGAGCCATCGGAAACCGAATATTTAAGGGTTGAGAGTGAGTTTTATGGGCATTTCTTGAGCTATTCTATGACGAATTTCGTACGAAATTAATTGTTTTTTCCTCACCTATTATTCCAAAACTTAGCGTGGATACTTATAATATTGCTCACTGGCATAATGGCTATTCATCTTATCAGCAGAAATATTTTCTTAGAAAGTATATCAACTTTAATGGCATCCGAGTTATCTTGTAATTAGATACCTCGAGGGTTGGTTTCTCCACTTTCATCTCTCTCTCTCTCTCTCTCTCCTCCGCTCTCCCTTTTTTCTTTCCTCCCCCCTCTCTTGCATAATGAAGAATCACATCTGCTCTCGTAAAATATTCGTTGTCTTCTATAAATTATTATTATTATTATTAGAAAATTACCGAATGTCAGCTTACGTTTGCATTTGAAAAATTCTTTCCTTTTTACCTTTCAAAGGAGAGTGGGGAACAGACTAAATTAACGTCTTTAAATACGATTTTTCTTTGTTTTTATGGTTAGTTTAATAAATTTATTATTGTTATTATTTATTTTTAAAGTTCAATTTCGGTTAGTAAGAAAGTGGAAGAAATAGTGAAGTGGAAATTTCGTTATCTGGACAATAATCAAAATCAGGTAAATTTTACTTTCTATTTTTAGACAATTGATTCTTTAACTCCCCCTTTATAAGTATTACCCGAAATACTTATGTCCCTCGCCATCAGATGGCGACACCGGGAAGTGGTGGCGTCCATTTTTTTTTTATAGTATTTTACAATAATACACAGGGTGGCCTAAAAGTCAGTTAACTGTCACCATATTTGAAATGGCTACAACAAGCTATTGAAGTGTTGTATGGATCGATTAAGTGATAAAATATCTTAATAAGACACAAATTTAATTTTTAAATACGGTTAACGGACTTTTGGGTTGGCCTGCTGATTAAAAAAAAAAAAAAAAATGCTATCTTTACAGTTATTGGATAAAAGAGAGTGGTTAGAATTTCGCCACCAATGGAAAAACTTCTTAAAAAACAACAAGAGGAGGAGAAAATTAAGGAAACTTCGCAAGTGTTGGAGGAATTTCCCTAGATTCTGCGATATAAATAATAATAATAAAATAACCATGGAAGAATGGATGACGTGCACGGGTATCATTAGGAGTAAGTGAATTATTTACACTTGATAAATTAAGAAAAAAACAGTAATTTATTTTATTTTTTATATACATATAGATGATAACGGAGCTATCAAACGAAGAGGACCCAATCCTTTTGATAAAATACTAATAAGTGATTGAGTTTCTGATCGCGTAGTGTTTTAATATACTCGAAAGAAGAAGAAGAAGATAAACCGAATTTTATCAGTCTGAAAGCTGATTAATGAAAAGTTTGCCAATTCCAGATCTCATTTTTCATTCTCTAACATTAGAAATTCTATCGAAACGTGTGAATATTCTGATAATTCTTTTTTGGTTAATTGAAACTACACACTTTGCAGATAAATTGTGCCATAAATTCTATTAGAAATATATATGTGTGTGTATAAATATATATACTAGTCTTTGGGGCATTGTATTAATATTTTATCCAAAATTTCTTTATCATTTAATGTAATTTCTTCTTGTAAAATGAAAAATCATCATCATCAGTTCCTACATAAAGTGCAAACATTCACTATGTTAAAATATATTATTTTTTTTTTCTAATGGCTAATGTATATATATATAAGATAAATCTATTGTGTATTTTTTAAACATATTTTTATAACTTTTATTCTCCGATTTATTTGGTTTAGTTCAGTGTTAGAGGTGCCATATTTGTTACTGTTTTTTTCCCGTCCTCGCTTGGGTTGAGAAACTTTTTTTTTAAATTATTTTAAACGAATTCTGTATGTCAAGTGATGAAAATAAATTGTTTTTTAAATTGTTAATTTGTTTCTTTTTAAATTTATTAAAATTTAATATAAATTTGACGTAATTACGTGGCTGTTATTTGAAGCTGTGGGCGCGAATTTTGAAGTTAAACGTGTAGAAACACACAAAATAACTCAAGTAGATAATTGGAATGCAAGAAAAATGTTTTATATTATGTTATAGCGTTTTCTACGGGAATTTACAGAGCTTGTATGGGGCCCGGAAGTAAAGCGTGGACTCTTTTCCACTGCTGCTTCAAATAAATGTACTGTACTGTACGTAGAATGTTTCTTTATTAATAAAAACAGCATTTAATTTATACGAATAGGAATTACTACGGGGAACCCCCTAAATTTTTATCGTGCTCACCTTCTCTCGAGGCCTTGGAATTGAACCAAATCCGGATCTTTCCCTAAATCATCACCAAAAAGGGAGAAATTGGAGCTGATGATAAAGATTTAACCTTACAAGGAGATGGGGAATTTTCCCGGACACTTACTGGTTCATACCTGTATAAAAGTTATTATTCTTTTTAGAAACAAAAAGTGAAATATTTTAAACTGCTTTTAATTAACAAACAAGCATTCTACGTATGTCTCAAAGAAAAAAAATGGCCCCCTCTACTTCCAGGTCCCTTACAAGCTCTCGATGGTCCTGGAATCGAGTAGTAATAAATGAAAAATCATGATAAAAGTTTCGTAAAGACGTTAAATGCTCAATTCAAGCTCTGAATAAGACGTTTGGGACCTTATCGGAGCGGTAAAGCATACCTTTAAGAACAAAATAGTCAAAGGAACCATACCTCTACAAGCGACCCTTCGCGAGGTTTCTGCTCTTACAATGGAGTTCGAAAAACCCCTCATTCGGAGCTTGAATCTTACCATTAACACTTGATTAAAATTTTAAAAGAATGCCCATATAACTTACTTTCGTTAAAAGTCGTTTCATTGGCTTCCATTATTAAACAACCAGTTTAAGTGATCATAAAACTTATTTTACATTAAAAATGTCTTCTCGCTTCCGATTCAGAAAAGTAGAAATTTAGTTTTCTTGACGTTCCACGTTGAATGAATGCATTTTCCACTTATTCGTCCGTATACCAACATAACACAATTCGTTTTGTTACGCCCACACTTTGTATTTTCATTCAAAATTTAAGTACTTTATAATATACTTTTTTTTTGCTAAAATGTACGAAATACAATACACCAAATTCGTGCAGAATACGAAAAATAACAATTGCAGAGGTTGAAAAAACACCAAAAAATCGATCGAATGATCCATTGTCCACGAAATGTACTCATCTAAAACTTATTTGCATATTACAGCGTAATATTAAACACTCCAGTTATGTTTGATTTCATTTAAATTAAGAAAATTTCTCCACATATAATTAAGTTTATCTTTGAATCAATAAAGTGAATTATTCACAAATTATAATTTAAAAAAAAAAAGAGAGAAAGAAGATTAGACCATTTAACTATGCAAATTTGGAATTGTCAATCGAGTGAATCACGTGAAAGTAAGTTAATTCACTTCTACAAGATGATTAGACCTAATATTATATGTGAAAATAACAAATATATGTATAGTTCGATAGCTTCAGAATAGTGAAAATGGAGGATTTTTCAGTAGGAAATTTACTACAATGAGGAATCACTTATGTACAGTATTTTGATTGGATAAAGTGGGAATTTTGTCTTGAAAACTATTAACTGGTTCCAATTCGTTTTGTGAATTGGTCAATTGCTGAATAAAAGCTTCGGACACATTCTTTGAAAAACCTCAAGTAAATAACATTATAATCATTCCTAGAAATGGTATTGCTGTTGTAGGAAATATTTCAGTCGTGAGTTTGTAATACGAGGAAAAAATTCTCACATATAACAACAAAATCTGCCTACTTTTGTCTTACTGTAAGCACTATAAATTTTATAAAATAATCTTCAAAGGATATTTTATCTAACCATCCAGATGGAGTCCGATTGTAAATTGCTCCCTCGGAACCACTATTGAAAGAGTCCTTTGGTTTTATAGATGATATAAGAAGGCAAGTTTTCACAAGTAATTGCAGTCATCATGACAGATAACAGCCTTAGAATGGTTCGTTATTCTATTAGGACAGTGTTTTTCAACCTATGGGTCGCGACCCCCAGGGAGGTCGCGAAGTCTTACACGGGGGTCGCGGGTAGAAGAAAAACACAAGCGTGTGTAGGTCCTACACTATATTAAAAAAAAAACTGCAATTTCAGCGAGAATTACGAAAATGATAGCGGAAAAAGTGTTGAGCTGATTTGCAAAAGGAGATAAAAAGTAGAAGCTGAAAATTCAGATCCTAAAAAAAAAAACAGTTCCCTGTGCCTAATGCTATTATTAAAGGAAGTTTCATACTTTATGTGTGTTAAATTATTGTCGATTCTTCTGTAATTTTCATTTTAATCAACAATAATCTGTCTCAACAGAAAGAAAATTAAATACATAGTTTTTAAAATCACTGATATAGTTTTAATATGGCCCTAGGGGGGTCGCCAGAATTTTTTAACTTGTAAAGGGGTCGCGTATTCAA
>NW_019385534.1:239576-256289 GCF_000671375.1 Centruroides sculpturatus | reverse complement strand
CAGTGTTTTTCAACCTATGGGTCGCGACCCCCAGGGAGGTCGCGAAGTCTTACACGGGGGTCGCGGGTAGAAGAAAAACACAAGCGTGTGTAGGTCCTACACTATATTAAAAAAAAAACTGCAATTTCAGCGAGAATTACGAAAATGATAGCGGAAAAAGTGTTGAGCTGATTTGCAAAAGGAGATAAAAAGTAGAAGCTGAAAATTCAGATCCTAAAAAAAAAAACAGTTCCCTGTGCCTAATGCTATTATTAAAGGAAGTTTCATACTTTATGTGTGTTAAATTATTGTCGATTCTTCTGTAATTTTCATTTTAATCAACAATAATCTGTCTCAACAGAAAGAAAATTAAATACATAGTTTTTAAAATCACTGATATAGTTTTAATATGGCCCTAGGGGGTCGCCAGAATTTTTTAACCTGTAAAGGGGTCGTGTATTCAAGAAGGTTGAAAAACACTGTATTAGGATATTTCGTGCCCATTTACTTATAGATTTTATAATCAATAAATAAACGGGCACCTGGATCGTCCGTTGGATTAGTTTCATCCATATTAATAATACATTGGACAGTAGCGTAGTGTAGTGGGGGTGGCACTTTTTAGGGGGCGGCAAAATTTCACAATAAATAATAATAATAATAGCTTGTAAGAATTTGAACCATTTTATTTCATATTTTATCAACCTACGACTCGGACCGATTGAAATGAGCACGGAATAGTGTTACCATCCATCGGATAGTCCGTAATCGACTCGCCGTCCGGGGATATCGTGCGCAACCTGTTGCCTTTTTTTTTTGTTTTGCTTGTACGATTTATATATATATATATACCTCCAACATCCAATACAGCTAGGTCACTTGCGTTACTCCTATCCAAGCTCCCTAGTCGCTGTAATTGTAACTAACTGATTTAAAACCAGCATACACTGCACATTATTCTTCGCATTGCAAAATGACATAAGCATGCGTCAGGAACTTCTATTCGAACAAACATCACCTGCCGTCCGGGTCAGCGATTTCAATAAGGTGGCAACACTAGCACGGAATTTTTCATTACTTATTCTGTGACGAAACTGAATTTTAGTCTTTTAAATTGAGATACCTAAATAAGAGGGGCGAAATTTTCCTCCGCCCCAGGCGGCTGACACCCACGTTACGCCACTGATATTGGATGGTATTGAACCATATTGCATGTGCCAAAGTTATTGTAAAACTCGTCTGTAGTTTCAGTAGAAATTGTTCCACTTCTTGCTGTGATGTTAGCAGATGTTCGTGTATCTAACTCCTTATTGTGATGTAAAAATCCTTTTATAAAATCATATTCAGGTAGATTATCTCTAATCCGATGAATGTTTGCTCTATGATGGTCCAAATAAACCTTTGACATGGCGTAATTCAGTTATTATGGCATCAGAATTTGAGTTTCCATTACAAGATGGTAATTAATGATTTTCTCCCTCTTTTCTGGTAAAAACTCCTTGTTTCAAAGGATGGTTTCCATTAATTTTATTTTGTAAAGCCTTGCAATGTTGAAGCAAGAACTAGCTTCTCGTTGTGACATTCCACCAGATTTGACAACAGCTTGTATTATTCGTTTACTATAAATAGTATATAGTCTTGCCCCACTTTTAGGCATGTAACATCTTGGCATTATTTGTAAAAATGTTACGTTATAATCAATCAAAAACTAACCTTTACTATGGTCTGTTCATTATTTTTTACTGCATGCTGTCTTGATGGAAAAGAGCGCCATCAAATAACCAGTAAGTATAGACCAGTGTTTCTCAACGGGGGCGATATCGCCCCCATGTGGGCGTTTTCCATGTTCAGGGGGCGATTAGCAACAATTTATATTTTGGGGGCGAAAAACAATTTTCTGGGTGATATAGTAAAACATTATATTAAGAATAATTAGATATTTTATTCGTTATATCGTACAATAATTAAACAAATAACATTATACTTGTCACTAGTCTATTCAATGCAGTACGAATTTGGCGTTAGCCTTGTCCCTCGGCATCGGAATTTTGTAGTGAAGGGGGCGATACTACGTAACGGTTTTATTGAAGGGGGCGATACTACGTTGAAGGGGGCGACGATTCGTTAGAGGTTGAGAAACACTGGTATAGACCAATAAAGGTGTGCCTACAAGTGGCCGAGTAGATAACCATTGAACACTAGTACGAGGTACTGTACATAGTTAGTCGCGGATTCACTGGCTGATTACGTCGAGTTTTTCGGATTTTCTTTGTGTGTAACACCTAATTTTCCATAGAAATTATTACAAATAAGTGTGAAATTTGTTGCTGCTTGTTTGAAATAAGTTTATGGATTCTTGGCTCTTTTCCACCAAGGACTACCATCGCACTCGTATTATTGATAAGTCATTTTTTCTTTGGTTTTAGATTCGACAAAAAACCCCAATGAGTGAGAAAAAATGACAAAGAATTTTACATTTCTTTCGTAATACTTCGCGTAACCTTGAGTTGATCGATGTCCAAATTCCTTGAAAACAAGCAATGTTACTTGTTTTCAAGGCCAATTTAACCCCGATTGCAACCATTGCCATCTTGTGGGAGCGTTGAATCGTAGTTTGAAGCTTATTGCATAATGTATGATGCTTATTTTCTATAACTTGTGCTCCACTTTTGTACAGTCTGCGGGCACCACCGAATCTCAATGTCATGCGTGGTATAAGGATATTTTGTAATATCCTATTCTGACTGATTATCTTCGAAGTAATTTTAAAGTTTATAGAAAAAAACCCTCCACAGTGGTGGAATAAGTTATTAAAAGAAGAGTTTTTGGCTCTATTTTATTAGTGATCTTAAATTATTTAACTAGATGTAATTATGAAAATATTTAATTGCAAAATAATAATTACCCTGTTATGGTGGTTACAATTCGAAACAATGATACAATTAACTCTTAATATGGATTTGATTGATTGACTTGACATAATTACATATGCCTAAATAATTTAATCACGTTGTCAAGATCATCATTTTCTGATAAATTGCTTAATTCTAATGCATTACATTGGTTATTGAGAACGTGAGAATCAAAGCGGGAATCATTCGTATCTTATACTATTTTTGTCGACGATTAAGTGACCTTTGATCATTTAAATGTTTTGCATTGTACTAATTTAGTCTATCTAAAAATCTAAGTGGGTTAACTTTGCTTTCATTAAGTCTCACTCCAGGAATTATATGCATTATGTTGCTGGGCGTTTGATGTATTCCATTCCTTTGATTAAGCCCAACGTGTAGTTCTTCCCTTTTCCTTTTTAGGGGTTATGACCTCTTTATCTTCTTCCGAACGAGACATAGACGAGTAATAGTGTCAGCTTCTTGCAAACTCTATGGAGTGGGGCAGATGTTGAAATAATGTTCTGTGCCCCATAGATGTGAAGCAATGAAATAATCAAATTTTATATAAGATACTATTAAATCCATTATATGTTGATTGACAGAATGAATAACTCTCGTCAGATGTCGGAGGAGAAAATGAATTTCTTAAATTTAGATAGATGACAGATTTGATACGTTCTTATGCATTTATTGCTCTGTGACTGAGCCGATTATGTTCCAAAACATATGGATGAATTATACGTATTATGTATATTCGATTCTTCATTGTATTAAGTCTGCAACTATACTCTGACGTAAAACAAGTATAAAGCTGTTATACTTGTTATATACTTTCCATGTGTTGAGAAGACATTTTGACAACAGGCAATACTTATCTTGTCTCTTAGTATCTAAACTATAGTCCTGCGAACTAGAAGGGTTAATTACAGAAGGAACTGGATGGGCGTGTAATTGGGAAATGGACCATGTTCAACAGCATGCGAAGTTTAATCGATGAATTTTATAATATTAATGCAGTTAGGATTCATAGAGTTGGAGTGTTTAACATGTTGCATCTGAACATGTTTTGCTGTACTCACAGCTGATATCACAGCTCATTCCAATTGTAATAAGCAGAAAAATTCTTAGCAGTTTTCTACTTATATTTAGGCTATTTGTACTTTTAAAGATGGCTTAGCATAATAATTTTTCACCGGTTTCTTTCGGTTCATATATCTTTCGTATGTTAAATTATTAATAACAAAGTATAGGATAATTTAGATGTATTTCTCTTAATAAATAAAAACTATTAAGCTAATGCAAGTTTCTAATTACTAAATGGCTTTAAAAAAGTGAAAAAAAAATGAGTAGAGTAAATGAAAAGGTGAGTTTACTGATCTAAATTATTAAAAATTAGTGTACTGTTACCAATTAAAAACATTAAAACTTAATTTCACCTACAAGAAAAGGCTTAATAATAATTATTTCCTGATTTTAGGAAGTATTTTGAGTTTTTAAAACAATTCTTTGGTCACTTATTTTTTATTTATATATTTAAATTTGTTTGAACTTCGTCAACGTTTCTTGTTTTTCACTTCACTCTCTCGAGCATGGCATATGCAAGCCGATAGGATTTTTGCTATCAAATAACATTCCTTTTTTAAGCCGATCAGAAGCTTCATTAATAAGTTGAATTTTGTATCCTCCCTCCTCTGTTTTTCTTTACCTTAAGGTCATCTTTCGGAACGCTAACACCCGCTTTTCCTTTGAAACGTTTTGCTTCTGTTCTTCCATTGCTTTCTGTGCTCTTCAACTTTTATATTCTCTGCTTTTTCTCTTTGCTTTTCTAAGTGACACTGATATTAATGACTTACATTGCGTGCTAATTTGAGATGATCTTTGATTACTGGCACTGAAGGACATACTCCATACAACTTAAAACCGTCTCTGATTATCAGCATCCTCTATGACACCGATGCCCTTATCTTCAGTAAGTGCCCAGTGTGAAATGGAAAATCCTCGTTCCAGTTCTTCATTACCGTGTGAGTAAGTTAATGCTGACTTTATAACAATTGCAGCTGGGTTGTTCAAAAGAGTCGATCGTTAGAAATTCTTCCAGTAGTCATCAACTTGCTCCTGTTTATGGGTCTCCTCTAGCAGTAAAAGTTACCCGTCTTAATGGAAATCGTCAAAGAAGTTGTATACTGTAATAACAAGATAAGAATCTTCACAACGGAGTCATATAGATGACCGTCCTGACTGTTATCATCAGGAAAAGTATTCACCAGGCTGCAATTTTAATCGAGAGCATATATATGCTCTCGGTTAAAATTGTATACATTTAGTCAACTAAAACACGCGATAAACAATCTCCATCACATGACAAAATTTGATCCGATCTTACAGATCGATCGATCTGAAGCATGCACTCTTAAATCTAATGATGTAGTTTGATATGTAATTGGTTATATCTTTATAAGAATTTAATCCAAAAAATATTCAATACTCTTTAATTAAATTAAAATCCTTACCTTGATTATTCGTTAATCTTTCCGAATAGTTTTCTTCTTTTTTTATAATGCTCTTCCAATATCGCTAGATAGTTCATCGTGAAAAAGTCGCCATTTTGTTCTCTTCATTCATGATGATGTTAAACTAATTCGAAGAAGAATTATTAACAGAATATTTACACTAATAAAAACGACTTTTATGAATTTATTTTATGAAAAAATTGTAATTAGAATTAAAAAATTACATATTCACCCATTAACTATAACTATATATACTGTATTTAGTTATGTTACAGGCCTATCTTTACGTACACAACTCGTGTATTTCAATTTAAATGACCTGTTCCTAAATGTGTAAATGAGCTGACATGTAATATTTGCATATTTTTAACATTATTAACATTATTGAGGTGTATTTGTTTAATTAAAATGGTACCTGGTAAGGCTATAAGTGTAGGCCTACATGAATTAATTCTCATCCTCCAGAGGCAGGGCAAATCCGTAGGAAAAATTTCAAAGAAATTAAAAATTGGTAATTCTACAGTGTGGAGTATTGTTTCAAATATCAGGAAACTGGTAAAATTCATCCAGAAAAATCAACTGGAAGGCCAGCAACCATAACAAAGACCGATCACAAACACCTTCTTAGACAAAGGTAAAACCATTTCTCACAAAAACACAAATAAAAAAAAACCGATTGAATTGGGCAAAGAGCACCAATGCTGGACACAACAGTGGAAGCAGGTTGTTTTTAGCAATGGGCAAAGTTTGAAGTCTGCATTGGAGGCAATAAAAAAAAAAAGTCACTAGAAAGCAAGAGGCATTCCATCATGACTGTCTACAGAGCATTGTAAAATTCCCAGCAAGTGTTATGGCGTGGGGTTGCATATGTGGAAAATTTGCATTTCATCGAGGGATTAGTAAATGCAGCAAAATATCCTCGAGGAAACCCTATTGGCATCGTTAGAAAAATTACAATATCACGGATATTTTATCTTCCAGCAGGATGGTGCAAGAGTTGCCATACTGCTAAAAAACACCAAATTTGGGATGAAATTACTCCAAATTAATGCCTGCCTCTTGTGGATACGATGAATGATCGTATGAACGCTGTTATACAAGCCAAAGGTTAAATATTACTGTACTGTAAACATGGAAGTTGAGAATTAAATCTCGAAAATATTTTGATTTTTTCAATATGTTTACTGCAGAAAACCCAAAAAAATACTATATTATTTAGAGTTTTCAATATTTATTCCTACTTGGGTCTTGCATCGGAATCAAGACTTATACTTACCTCGTATTGTGTGTTACGAAGAAAGTATAGTATATTACAGTACGGTGGCGATGATCCGAATCCCTCTAATCCGAACAGCTATCAAAATAATGGAATTGTCAACCGTACACTTGAAGCTCTGTTTGCACGGTTAATAAGAAATATATTAAATTCCAGAAGACATTTAATAATATATCAATTTTTTTAAACGAGACTTTAATGAGGTAGTATTTGTACAACTTTAATTTTCGTCTTCAGAGACTACTCAAAAGGAAACGAAGATCAAAATAAATGTTTACATCTTAAATACTTTCGACAAATACATCCGTCTTTACTAATATATTTCCTATTTAAGATTAATGAGATCAAACCAAAATAAAATAAATACGTCTGCAATCTTAGAAAATGTCGACTTTGACGATGAAAAGATTCGATTTCCATTGAATTTAACCGCCGAATTTAATTTAATAAATAATCTCTGCAACCATTTTGAAATAAATACAGTCTATTTCGGCGTTATTAATCGCCCTGGTAGGACCACAGCGCTGTATACTTTTGTGTACATACAACTAAGAGTTAGAATTTAACCATTAATATATATAGGGGAGATCGGGGCAACTTCGGCATGCGGGGCAAGTTTGTCAAGCGCTTTTTTTAAAAAACAAATTAAAAGGAGACTTTGGTTATAGGTTAGGCAGTTGAGTTTTATTGGTGGCTTGTTGAGTGTAGTGTTTTTATTGTTCTCCAACAAGCGTAGTTGAATTATCAAGCAAATTTTCATTTTCGTTCAATTCCATATAATATTTTTTTTCCATTTATATTGAATTGGCAGGTTTTGTTATAATTCCATGATAACGAAAGTTACTTTTCCTGTTAGAAGGATGTAACTTCAACTTATTCACGTGGCCAGATCGTGGCTTGGCATTCTGTTCTCAGGGTTGTACTTAATGTTTCGAAATCATGACTAGCGGGGTAAGATCGGCAACATAAAGCCACATTAGAAGCAAAGGATAAAAATCAAACAGATGATAAATGAAAACATGTTTGCATTTGTTATTCATGTATATATGTCTTTGAACTTGCATTTCGTTGTAATAATATTAAATGGGTGTTGGATTTGTATTTCTTTGTTTTAATAGTGAATTCCAACTTATACATTGTTAATAACATAATTTTATATACGTGCCTATCTTGCCCCATTACTGTTGCCCCTATACCAGGGGCAACTTTAATAAAAATAATTAAAATAATTACAACTTTACAAAAAGAGAGAAGTTGCCGATCTTGCCCCTATACCCGGGGCAACTTCGTCAATTTCTCTCTTCTTGTAAAGTTGTAATTATTTTAATTATTTTTATTTCCAAACTGATTTTAACCAGTTCTATAGTAAGGTAACATTCCAATAGACAATATGCAAAGCTTTTTTTTCAGTTTACAGCAGTATTTATTACACAAAATTTAAGTAAAGCTTAACATGCCGATCTTGCCCCGATCTCCCCTATATATATAGTAGAATCCCGATTACGTGATCCGGAGTAACGTGGCCTGATGCTAACACGGATAACCGAAAACACCGATAAAACGGAAGTCCACTGCCATTTCGAATTAGAAATTGCGAATATGAAAAGATTTACGTGACAGCTTTGTCCTTCTTTTTATACCTTAGTGAATTTAATCATACAACGTACATTTACTCACGGTTAATCGGGATTCTACTGTATTATAATACAGTTCGTTAAAGCAAAGAATACTTACCAAATGGCACGACGAGGCAAGCATTTAAAAATTAGTGGTCCATACCCATTGGTCGATAGGGTTTTTGCATTCGAACACGTGTTACATCACAGTAGAAGCTTTATTACGTGACTATAAATCATAGGTTTCACCGGTAAATGGTAAATAAAAGTGGTTAAAACATCGAAATCCGAGTAGATAAATGAGGTCAAAGACACACATTTTACCTTTGAAATTTTTATTTTTTTAATACATTAAAAATGTAATTTTGTACAGAATTTATTTCTCGACGACAAGTAAGGTTAGTCTATACCTTTAGCGTAAGTGTCCCTCATACCTTTAATAACTTGCCACGATATGTATTTGAACACAGCAAACCAAGCTTGGTTCACTTCCCTCGTCATCCTGTTTTGGAGAGATTTCTCTAGTCCGTACCTCAAAGCTTCCCACAATTTCTATTAAAAGAAGAAAAAGAAGGGAAAAAGTGTGTTGGAATGAAACGATTTAATATTCTCCGTTTGAACGAACAAAATAATCTAACAAGACGTCTTATATATAAAGATTTTCTATCGATTATCGCGCACAAACGGATAAATTTTAAAGGTTTATTTACTGTAAGAATAAATCTCATAAAAAAGCGAATTTAATACATTTGAAAATGATCAAAGTTATGAAATTCGTACTTTTCTAGGAGCATATTCTATCCGAAATCTTATTCTAGTTCATGCACACACTACAAATTATATATATAGGCTATATATATATATATATATTTAAATTGCTTCATATATATACCTGTATATATAAACAGGACTGTTGAAAGTTTGATATAGGGCTCCCACCTTGTTTTTGAACAAATGGCTGTAATCTTTAATCATATTTTAAATTTATTTAATTTAAAATATATGCTCTCCACCTCAAATTAGTAGTGGCTTGCCCCCGTAAAATCATACTTTTCCTGATAACCGTCAGGACAGGGAATATTTGAATTGAAATCACGTCACTTCCTGTCTCGATCGGAAGTTTATATATGGTTAATCGGGGCCTTGCATACCTGAGGTTTCCGTATCTTTTCTCGATTTTCGTCTATCTAAAACCGTTCTCGAGATTAAGGAAGGACAGACGGACAACAGTGACAATTTTTAAAAATTACAGCCCAATAAATATTAATAGCAGTCAAATATTTTTTGTTAGCACAAACAGTGACGCGTTATCCTGTGAGCTAAAAAGGGCAACTTCCTGGGGCCCCTACCAACAGAGGGCCTCCACAAACCAACCTGTTATTAGAAAGTATTTTCCCCAGAAAAATTCTCTCGAAGAAAAGTGTCTAAATTACGTGGGTCCTACCTAATTCAAATTCGCCCGGGCCCCACGAAGGTATAACGCGCCACCGAATACAAACAGCATTAATTTATAGAGTTAGGAGCCACTAAGTTTCCGGCTAGGGCGGTAAAACATCCCTAATTCTCCCCTTCGACGACCGTAGATATGTGAAAGAAGCAGTTTAAATGATTACAGGAAGCGATTTTTATTGTATAATAATAATAATAGCATTTAATCCAATGAATTTGCCATTACTTAACATGTGTTATTTTTCAATTTATTTTAGACTATTGAAAATATTCCGAATTTTTTTTCCACTCGATTAAGCCGATCCCGTAAACGTTCAAAGAGGCCGCATTTTGTGAACAAGATAAAACATTTTCATCCGATATTGCATTATTTGGAGACATCTCGAATGGTCGAAAATGTATAAAAGAACTAACAAAAAAGGTCAAGAAGGTTGCCTGATTCGGCGGTCACCCCTACAGCCAGTTCCTACCGATCCAGCCGCTGCCCAACTTAAAGGATAATGGAATTGAACCGATTGTGACCATTAATATTATGGGCAGAGTCGCCAGTATAAGACTTTCCTCCCCATTTCTAGTATGCCCAAACTGGCCAGCAATCAAGGATCCCTATAGATAACTCTTTTGATGTCATATGGTGTATGTATCTCCGACTCTTACGTAGAATTAAATGTTATTTTGTTTTTTGCTAATTCAATAGTTGAGTGTCTTACTTCCGGGCCTCCCTGTCTTTCTAAGATTTCCCTCCTTCCTCCCTTATTCCATAAAGGTCCTATATACGTGGCCGAAAACTGAAAGTCACAGGTGGTGTCAGACCTAAACCCACGACCACCGGTGGTTTTATCCAATGGGCGAGAATCTTATGGGAAAATGGCCCCTGTTTAGGTGTTATAAAGGCGAAGAAAACCAGGAAAACTCACGTAGCCATCCCGTTGGCCAGGAGAGAACCCACGACCACCAGTGGTTTCCATTACTCAACCACCGGTGGGCAATTATCTTTTTTTTTTTCTGTAATATTTTAATATATAATTTGAGAAGTTAAAATAAAAAATACGTGGCTTTATCGATTAGAATTTCGATATCGATTTTTCTAATAAAAGAAAATCTTATTTAAGAACATTCCAAACATGATTTGATCATTTAAAATAACGTCTACACGTCCGTAATCATCCATTCACTCTTCATAAAAGGGAAATCTCTGTATCAAATTTCATTCTTTACAATAGAATCTATACACTACAAAACATTTTTTTTACATTATAACTATCTAGATATGGGGAAATTCCTTCCTCCCGTCATTAAGTTTACTATAATTCAATCCAATTCGACTTGTATATTCGAATAATAAATCTAGTAAACGAATTCTTAATCCCATAAAATTCTATTATCCTGCACATTATACTTAATGAAATTTATGAAGTAAACGTTACGATAAATAACGTTTGAATCGATAAATCTTCGTTAAAATTTCACTATTGTAGAATTAAGTGTTAAAGATACAAACGAATTATTCTTCTGTAATTTGTACATTTTATTGGGCTGCATTTGAAAAAACTGTAGACATAAACTCCCACCATCACCTGTCTGTCCATCTTTAATCTCAAGAATGGTGCAAGATAGGTAAAAATCGAGACCAGATATGAAAACCTCAGGGATAAATGGCCCCGAATAACTGTATGTAAATGTCCTTTCTAGATCGGAAGTGACGTGGTTTCAATTTAAAATTCCCTTAAATTAGCACGTCTGTGACGAAAAGTATGATTTACAGGGTCAAGCCACTATTGAATTGAGATAGCGATTTTAAATTAAAAATTTTAGCTCGTTAGGATTGAATATCCTAATAAATAACTTAATTAATTCCAAGTTTAACTATTGCAAATAAATACGAATAAGAAAAATAAGATTAGTTTACAGTTTAAAGTCATCAAACTACACTGTTTATGTTCCTAACTAATTAAACGACGATCGGCCATAATAAACTTTCCAAACGAGATCGAATTTATTCTATTAACACTTAGAATTATAGCTAATAAGCTTTATAGTAAAATATCGCAGAAGAATAACGAAAAAAAGTCGATAGATTTATCCCTTTTTCGAGTATTTATTCCAACAGTATCGATAGATTTTTCTACTCGAACTGAAAGAAATCTTTGTTTGGAATGTACACCACACAACACTATCTTCAATTTTTTTTTTCAATTGATGGCGAAAAATATCCAATAAACGAAGAAAATATAAGAGAAAAAAGTTTTTAAAACGATTTTCCATTATTGACTGTAGACTTTTTCGAGTTTCTATCAAGTTTTCGATTGGACGATTAAATTTAGATCGAACTAATCCTCAATTTAAACACTTAAAAAACGATATATCAATGGCATAAATTATGGAAAATTCGGAAAGAATTGAAGCATCTTAAAGTTATTTGTATATTTAATAATTTATCTAAATCATTTCACGTATGATAAGAGAATTATAGAACTTTTTTAAAGTATAAAATTCCTACTTAAAGACGGTTATTATTTTAGTCACACATTCACAGTTTATTTTTCTGGCATTATAACTAATTTATTTAAATATACACGCGCCTGAAGTGTCCACAGTTTAATGCAATATAAACGGGGGTAATGCAAAAGTAGGTATACAATTGCGAATCTTGGAAATACAGGTGTGGTGTACATTATCTTTTATGCATAAATTAAAAGCAATGATAACAGCTGTATACCTACTTTTTCACTTTCCTGTATACAGTAAAGTTAGCAATATAAATTATTAAAATAAGTTTTATAATATACAATTTCCGGCTCTCTTATATGTAACAGAGGGAAAGTATGGCGAACTGACCGACCACCCTAAGATTTTTACATTTTTTTGGACTCTGGGACTTTGGAAGATCGAGAAATACAAAATATTCTGGGTTTTTTCTGTATGTATGGACATTAGTGTACGGTTTTGTTCCCATACGTTGGAGCTTAATAACTCCTGTGTTTTTTGTCAAAAATTTCTGAAATTTTACAGGGAAGTTTGTGTATTAGGGACATTGATACTATTAAATTTTGGTGGTTAAAGATCGAGAGGATAGTGAGAAAAAGTGAGTGGTGTGTGGTATTTCAAGTAGGGTCCGGAATTAATGACGATTTTACTCGTTATAAAACTCGTCCCTACACTTAAATTTAAGGTTTTTGCCATTTTATAATGATTAAAATCATATATATAAAGTTGTTTTAATAAAATATGATAACAGACGGAGCCAGAAAGTTTTAAAATGTTGCCGGAAAAGTTAAGCAACTCGTTGCTGGTTTATTTTTTAATTAGATTTTTATATTTCTACGATTAGATGAAATTAATATAATTAACTCAACGTAAACATTTAATATAAAGTAAGATATTTTAATTTTAAAAACAACAGTCTAGAAACAAATCACGAGTATGAAAAAGAATAAACATGAATGCCTTATTACGTTGTAAATATTAAAAAATAAACATACTTAAAATTATTTTAAATTTTAAATATACATTAAAATATTAAAATAATAATCAGATAATTACATTTATTATAATTTTTTTTCATAATTTGACATTTATTATAACAATTTGCTATGTAGCTTGGTTTTAAAATAGCTACAACCGGATCAATAAGGCACTGTATCGCCTACAATGTTTCTAAAACTTAGGTTAGAGTGTCTCGACTATATACGCCTACAAGAAAAGAATAAAAACAAATGCTACGATATTAAATATTCAACTGATTTAATTATATTACTAAAAAATCTCTTTAACATTTGCGTGTGTACGCAACAGATCTTTCATTAGGTTCTCTCTCTGGATATAGGCTATCTTGAGAATAAAGCTAATTTCCATCTCCTTCGGCTCTTTGATATCTTGTAACTCGGAGCCATGAATGACGAATTTCATTTTAAATAATTATTTAACTTTACAACACAAAATAAAATTGGAATATTGGTTTCTCCTGTGAGTCTGAACTTTATGAAAACAAAAATATATCTAAGTTATAGCAGTAGGCTTACAGCCTACTTCTAGAGATTTTTGTTTTCATGCGGGCCAGCATTACATTATTTAAATACAACAAAATCAAATAGAAATAGTCCTATATCTAATATATTCGCTATTTAAAAGAATCATTCGACAATACACTGAATGCTGTGTGAATTTTATTCATTTATATCAAAAATCTAAAGAAAAACAACTGATAAACAAAGCTTATATTCTCTACAAGCTCGTTCGTTGGTTATTTTCCTTCAGCTTAAACTATAAATGTCATCATAAAAAAAAAGCCAAAATTCAGCAACGAGTTTCGTAACTTTCCCGGCAAAAAAGTTAATTGTGTGTGGTGCCATCTGTTACAAAAAGTTTTTAAAATACAATCTCGTATTATTAATTATTATAAAATGGTAAAAACATATAAATATATATGTTAAGAACGAATAAAATCTTCATTAAGTCCGACCTTATTCGAGATACGACACACGACCTCCCTTTATCTCCCTTAATCCCCTCGACCTTTAATTACCAAAATTTTACAGAATCAATCCCTCTAATACAAAAACCCCCCTGCAAAATTTCAAAAATTTTTGACAAAAAGGTATGGGAGTTATTAAGCTTCAAAGCGAGGGAAGGCAGTCGGTGTTATTAAGCTTCAAAGCGAGGGTGCCTTTCCCCATACACCAATATATTTAAATATACAGAAAAACACCTAACGTTTCTTGAATTTCTCTTTATATATATACATATACTATCATAAAGTATTAATTAATTAAAGAAACCGAGTAAAAACATTTCAGCAGTTACATTACTCTTGAATTTGTTGAAACATATAAGTAGCGATACTAAATATAATATATGTAATGCCAGTAATAAGAAAAAATATATAAATAGATTACCACTGATAGGAACGAGTAAGATTATTGACTATATATTATTACAGAATTATCTCATACAGGCAGCAGTTAATGCATAACAGATGCAATAAAATTACATTTTAATAGCAATTTTTCCCGAACAAGAATTCCCAATCTACTCGCATTCATAAATCAATCTTCGAGATCAAATCTCCAAAGCTTAATACTAAATGATATGGCATTTATTACTTCGTATCAATACTAACATTCTTCTAGAAGAATTTATAAGAAAACGAGCAATTATTAACTGTCACGTCGTCACAATGCCGGGCTGTAATTTCTAAACATATTTTTAATATAAAATATACGTTCTCCACCTCAAATTAATAGTGGCTTGCCCCTGTACATCATACTTTTTCTTTAACAGTAGAGTCGCATGCGGTCATCTGATACCTTTCGGGGAAATTTTTGAATTGAAATCACGTGACTTCCGGTCCAAACTGGAAGTTCGTATATAGTCAATCGAGCCCTCTTGCCCCTAAGGTTTCCATATTTGGTCTCGTCTTATTTCGTCTAACCCCACTCTTGAGACCACACTAGAGACGACACGTGACCCCTCTATCTCCCCAACCCCTTGACCTTTAACCACGAAAATTTAACAGCATCAATCCCTCTAATAAAGAAACCTCCTTGAAAAATTTCAGAAATTTTCGACAAAAAGCACAGGAGTTATTAAGCTTCAAAAAGAAGAAATTTTGTACATTTTTAACCACCGAAAACGTAATATTCCGTGGCCGACGCCCCGTTTTAAATTTTAAATAACCCATCTTTAAATACTTAAGTAAATGATTGATGTGACTGCTATTTAATATAGAAGTGACATCGTTAATAATTAATTAGAATTTTATAGAATTTAATTTATATAAAATTAATTTGCAATATTATGACATAAGGACGTTGAAAATGTTTGAAAAATGTTTAACTCGACGGCGCGTGTTACTTTCGCTCATTTAATTTAACTGACAAGAGCTGTTGCTAATTTTTAAAATAAATATTTAATATAATTATACCTAATTATTATTTAATTCTTTTAATTATAACGTGCAGAGGAATTTACGCTTTTAAAAATACTGTATATTTGTTAGGGGGCTGTCCGGAAATGAGTCAACACCGGAAAGGAGAGAGAGAGAGAGAGTTAACTATTATATAATAAATTAATTAAATTATAAATTTATTATTAGATTCTAACAAAATGAATTGTGTGATAAAATCGGATTTCATCGTGAAAGACCTCTCTTAATTGGTTAGAAATTGGCAGAAATTGTTTTCTGCACCTCTTTCTTTCCGGCTCCTTCGACGAGTGCATTTTATTTGCACGTGCTGCCGATCTAATTTGAAATCTTGGTTATAAATTCGAATTACAGCAGCTGCGGTGATCTAAATCAGCCAGAATCTTTAGTATTCAAAGTCTAATATATTTGTTAGATTATGTACAAAATGAATCTTAAATAATTTAGTAATACAAAGAATAAAATTATGTAGGGCCTATATAAAACATAACTGTGAATGAGAAATTCTACTTTTTTCTTAAGGAGAAGGTATCATTCAGGATGCGAGAAGGTGTGAACTGCTTACGTTAGTGGTGGCATTCGACATAGGGGAAACTTGCCTAATTCGTACTTGCGCCTAATTCGTACTTCGCTTATATCTTCACTCCCGTAATAGCTATTAGTGTCTCTAGTAGCAAAAGAAGTAAATAACAATCGGTCATATTACCAATCTGACAGACAACACGCTGTTACTCTGCTCCCGACAAAAATATTGAAAAGGAAAGTTTTTTCAACTTTTTCTGTAATATTTTTGCACATTTCATACAAAATTTCTTCAAATTGGATCGTGTGTAAGTTTTTTAACTATCTGTGATGTATTAGTGCGTATTTTTGTGATTTCATCTGAAGTGATGAAACATGCGTATCTGTTGTCAAATTTTTTGGCGACTAATGTAAAGTTTGTTCGACTCTTGCGCCTATTTCGTACTCGAAGCATGTTCTTAAAACGTACTGGTACGATTTAGGAAAACCATTTTAGATGAATGTCACAATAAGCTATTACCGATTCGTAAACTTATTTTTTTTT
>NW_019385534.1:226982-238411 GCF_000671375.1 Centruroides sculpturatus | reverse complement strand
TTAATATATAATTTGAGAAGTTAAAATAAAAAATAATTTATGTTTATTAATTTCGATAATATGATGGTTTTTCCTGAAGTGGTACGAATTAGGCAAGTTTACCCTAGAGACACGAATGGCGGATTATGGCTTCGTGGGGCCCGGGCGAATTTGAATTAGGGGGCCCTATGTACAGTACAGTGTTGACTTCGGATATTTGTCTTCTGAGGAATTTTTTGGGGAATACTTTCTTATAAAAAGATTGGTATGGTCTCCCTGCTGGTGGGGGCTCCAGGCAATTCCTCCTTTTTGCCCATTGGATAAAGATAAAAATAACTGGAACAAACACTCGAATTAAAAAGAAGGCAAAGACTTAATTTTGAAGAGAGTTTTTAATATATTATAAATGCAAATAACGAGTAAAATTTGCATAAAGTCTGACATCACTCGAGATAAGACACAAGACCTCCCATCCCTTTCCTTTAACGACCAAAATTTAACGGCATCGATGCTCGTTCATCCAATTCTGAGATATAATGCAAAATATATGTCTAAACACATCAACACACACGTTGTAAGAGTTTTTTTTATATTTTAAGTCCTTCAGCTCAGCGTTTAACTCGATTTAGTGCCAGTATCGGAGCCATCAAACAGAAACTTTGATTTAACGTCACCATTTTTCCAACTTCCATAAAACAAGTATCGATTGAAGTATCAATACAAAAATTTCACCGTGTTTTCTTTTATTTGTTCTTTTAATGGTGATGTAACTTGTAAATAATTAAAATATTTAACACTTGATTGAAGAAAATATAATTAATTAATTAATTAAGAAACAAACGTGGAAAGTCTTTACAATTCAAGTATTTAATCTTTTTTCGTTATAAAATGAAATTTGCTTATCTTTAAATACGTAAACTAACCTTAGATGGACGATTTAATTGATATTACAGTTACTAATTAATTTAATTACTAGCACTTGAGATCATTAACCAAAATATTTTTTCTAAATTAAAGAGAATATTTATAAAATCTTCGGACTTAAAAAGCGGAAAATAATTCGCATTCCTTTAATTAAATGTAAATTCCTGTTCATAATCAGAAACTAAGTTCTTTGTTTGATGAAATTTTATGTTCTTAGCATTAAAGTGCAATCACACACGAGAATTTTCTTGTGGAGAAAAAACCCAGAAATTAAATAATTATATAAAAATTTATCGATGTAATTATTTGTCTCCGAGCTTTGCTCCTCCCTGAGTGGCGCGTTATCCTATGGGCAAAAATGGTAATTGCCTGGGGCCCCAAACCAACGTTTTATAAGGAAGCATTCCCTCGTAGAAAAATGTCTAAAGTTAACACTGTACACTTACCTCTCCTGTGGGCATTCCGACACAAGATGTGCCTCTGGTATACTTCTGATAGGCAGTGTTTGGCTCTTATAGTGACAAGGCTACCACTGTCACAGTGGATAAATTAATGCAAAAAATTAATATAAAACTGTTTTATAATCTTAATGAAAAAAGACGTAGAAATTAGCGAAATACTTCCGAGTAGAATAGAAAAATAATTTTTTGGAATTTGACCATTACAAAACACGAAATTAAAGAATAAAAAAAAATTTAATATAAATTCCATTCATTATTAAAGGCTTGGTTTGATCCAATGGGATAAGGCAAAGCAACGATGATTTACCAAAGGTGAACATTTAGAACTGTCGAAAGCTTGATTCGTGGCTGGGGGTAAGCGAGCCCTTCTGCTTCAATAAGTGAAATATGTAGAACGTTTCTTTATTAATAAATAGCAGTCTTAAAGATTGTATTTTTTGTTAGTAAAAATGAATTTACAGGAGGCAGGAACCACTACGGATCCGGGAAAAAGTCACCAGTTTTCCCCTCTCTCGACGGATCTAACAATACCTTTCGGAGGATTTTTTACGAGAAATTGGCCATACTTTGATGTCACAGAGGAAGAAAAGGTGGAAAACTCCAGGCAATCATCCTGTTGGTCAAAAAGCGAATTCAGGCCCACGTGATTATCAGTGGCGCGTGAATTTGAATTAGGGGCCCCAATTTACAATGTTGGTATCAGAAATTTTTCTTCGGGGGGATTTATTTAAGGAAAATAGCTTCTTATAGAGCCCTGTTGGTGAAGATCCCAGGCAATTGCCCTTCTTGTCCGTAGGATAAGGCGCAAAGTGGTGATTATTTAAAGGTTATCTGAGTCGAACATAGAATCAAGACTGAAATTCAAGTCTTTTCGGGGACGTCATTTCCGTAATAAATTAAGAGATGGGGAAAAACGAGAAACGGATAGAAGGGATAATACCCCAAACACGCTTATCAGAAATTCGCTACACGATCCACTTTTTCGCAAACGACGGATAACAGAGTTAAATTGCATTAGCCACGTAATCCCGGCTACTTTTTCGCGGGAATAAACTACAATTAAGGGGAGAGGACAGCATATTAAACTAAAGACAAAAATCAAAATGACAAAAACAACTCATAAACCTCGGCCATTTTGTACATCATCACAGAAAATAATGGATAATACACACATGTAACAGTGTAGCTATTATCCGCACCTCACTACACGTTCGTCAAATAACAAAACACTGATAACGGTCTAACGAGTAAAATCTTCATTAAGTCCGACCCTATTCGAGATATGGCACACGATCCCCCTATCTCCCTCTTCGGCTGCCTCCGTGGACGTGGCAGCCGAAGTCCATAACCATAAAAAACTGTTATCTATTCAAAGGATTGCAGCTCTTCACATTTGTAAGGTTTATAGGACCGCATCCCCTTGTGTCATTTTGGTAATGTCAGTGTTGTCCCATATCAACTAAGAAATTAAACGCATTATTTAGCAGGAAAATCTCGTCACTGATGATTTACACTGACGGTTCCAAGATGGGTGACGATGTGGGTGCCGCTTTTGTAGTTTACTCCGACTTAGGCCGCGAGCTTCACAACGCTTGCTTCCGTCTAGATACACACTGCTCAATAGCACAGGCAGAAACTTTAGCTATTTATATGAGCTTAATTCACATTAGACGTAGGAAGGACAAAAGACTACTTTATCGCATTTATTCTGACAGTAGGGTAGCTTTATACAGGATTGCGAAGTCTGATAGCCGCTTAAAACTCGTTCATCTCATACACCACATTCTCAGACACTTATACAACAACATTAGATTTCCAATGGGTCCCGGGTTATGCGGGGTTCTCGGCAACGAGACCGCTAACCGTCTTGCCAAACAAGCTGCAAAGTCTTCATTCTCTGGCAAGACAGATGGGACCATGACACCACCGGTAGGCTAACCTACACTTTCATCCCCAAGGTTGATACTACTGCGATTCTTCGCCACTTTTACTGTAGTTACACCCTCACTCAGCTACTTACAGGACACGGCAACTGTAAGCAATACTTGCATAGATTTAACCTTGGGGACAATCCACAATGCGATTGTGGTATTCGGGAGGACCAAACACCACTTCACTTAGTTTTTCGCTGCAATAGGTACAATCACATCAGAGATAGTTTAATGAGAGCTGCTATTCTTGAATGGTACAACTGGCTTTGCAACCCGCACCAACTCATTCACACGCGTACAATATTCCATCATCTACTCGCATTCATATTCCTTAGTGGGGCTCTTGAGAGCACTCACTCCGGAGGTACGGATGGTAATTAGCTTTCTCTTGCTTTGTTTCAACTGTCAAGCAAATAAATAAATAAATAAAAAGTTTGGGGTCTTGCTCGTTTGTCTCTGTCGGTCCGTTCGTCTCGTCTAGTTTGTCATTGTGTTCGTCTGCTTTTCGTGCTGTTGTCTAGCTGTTAAGTAGTATTAAGATTCGCGATCGCGTTCAATTTTATTAAGTAGATATAAGTCTTCCTACTAACAGCCACTTGGCACTAACTTCAACATTTAGCTATTCGTTGCAGCACTCAATTATTGGCTACACTTAGGTTCTTTTAGACCCTTAGGGTGACTACGGCCTTGCAGCCTAAAAACTGCACGCCAATATCAAACATAGAGATAGTACTGTAGCCTTATTTGCGCCGTTCAGAGGGTTCCTACCTTTCTCTACTGTCTATCTCTTTTCTTTCCTTCTTCCCCCTTTCCCTTATCCGCTTTTCTGCCGGCTAAACACCTCGTGTACGGTCGATGTCTTTCTCGTATTTCTTGTATCTCCCCACTCCGTCGATCTTAAACCACCAAAATGTACTAGCATCGATTCCTCTAATACACAAACCTCCGGCGAAATTTCAGGAATTTTCGACTAAAGGCACGAGAGTTATTAAGCTTCAAAGTGGCAAAAAAATCGTGCCTTCACACACACATCCATAATAACAGAAAACCCGCAAACATTTTTTCCATTTCTTCACATTTCAAAGTCCCGAGTCAAAAAACGTAAAAGTCTTGAGGGGGTCACTCTTTGACGGAGACATTTCGACCTCCCTCCACCTCTCGCATCTCACTTTTCGGGCATGTTCAATATAATTTTCAATCAGGAAACTAATAAGCACGCTCGACATCGCCGCATGAAAATCATCAAAGCTTGCAAAATAACTTTGTTTTCAAACTCTTACTTGGAACGGAACGTGTCTTTTAAAATTTAAGCAAATTTTTTTATGATCCCCCTCCAAGCCAATGCAGGTTGCCTTTCCAGTGACACTATGCAAATGAATGGATTTCTTATTTAAAATGGATGACACATCAACTCTTCTACTGGAGTTTTATCCTACGCGAAACGTGAATTGGTTTATTTAGGAAGTTTATTTCTCCCTGACGTGCCTTAAAATTCCAAGTTGGCAATTTTTTCCAAATACAGTAATTACAAAATGTCATCTATTAATTGAATGTTTATACCTGTACATGTATGAAGTATTTATAACACGACTTAATAAAGCTTTGTTTACATTTAGGATAGAGCTTTCTAATGATTTTACGCGAGAGAATTTTACAAGAGGACGACAGAAGAAAGAATCCAGCGACGAGTTGCTGGATTTTGCGTAACTTTTCCGGCCAAAAAAACAAAAAAAATGTTTGACGCCATCTGTTATAGAAAGTTTTTAAATAAAATTCCATACTGTAAAATGGCAAAAAAGCTAGGTTTTGAGGGTAGAGATGACTTATTTTAAATGCTAATAACGAGTAATGTCTTCATTAATTCCGACTCCACTCGAGACACTTGACCCCTCTATCTCACCACCAAAATTTAATACCATCAATTCCCTAATACCCAAAACATGTCCAAAACTTAAAATTTTGGGAACTAGTTACTATATTAAAAGGTTTGGTTTATTTGTTTACGTGGGCGATCTGCCAGAAGGGGTAGGACTTTCTAGGAAAACTGAACCCTTTTTAGGTGTAACTAACGTTAAAGCAATCCGAAAAGTCCACAAGTCAGGTGCAAACACACGAGTGTTCAGTGTTTTATCCACTCGTCCACTGATGGCTCCATTAATATTAGTGTTAAAAAGTATGTCATCACGTTTCGATTTGTGAAAAAAATCTTCCATTTTCAAGATTAATACAATAGACATTATCGTTTTACTCGCTTCACATAAGTCTAAACGACATTATCCTCTATTAAAGATTTTTAGAAACACAGACCTGTACTTACATCATATTATTCTGACTACATTCTGTAAGCCCCTTTCTACGAGGATTTGTGATAGGAAGCAAGTTTAACACACTACGAATAATGCTGTTGTTTTTTAAAAGAAAAATGCTAGATTAAAAGAGACTAGACTTTAAATCTCTTACAAAAGTATCTCAACTTAACGACAAACATCAGAATTAAATAGGATTAATAGCAACAGCAGTATACTGACAATAGAATGATGCACCTCCGATCGAAAAATATTGATCCACGACCACTGAAATTTCTCTATTGCAATGAAGAGTTGCATCCGAAAGAAAATTACAAATCATTTTTATAAGTTTATATATAATTTCTATTAATAATACGAGACCTTGCAAAGCAGACTAGCCACACAATTTCCTGGCATTCGTGGCGACGTCTGGCTTCGCTAGTGAATTTTGGCGTCATGCGACTGCCAAGAACCACACTTCCAGGAAGCTTTGCAAACTCTCAAATCGTATCCACCGCCCGATACGTCACCTTGAAAGTATTTTCAAATGCAAACCGTTGGCACTTCGAGTTACGTTTAATAACGATTCAATGACGTTTATAATTTATATAATTAATAGTTCGGTGAAATAATTCTACGAATACAATAGTGTAATCCGAGTTGAATGCATGTACTAAGAATATACTAAAATCAATTTATTCTATACACGTATAAAAGAATATTCTTTTTTTAATTTTTAAATGGTTTAAATTTTAAAATGGTAAAATTTAAATGGAATAATTTTTACGTTTAACTTATCCTTCTTCAAACAATATAAATATACTATAACTAAATCCAGAAACCTAATAAGCAATTTGATTATGATATGCTGTAAGGCAAAAATTAGAAACATTAAAACTCATTTTCAGCTTTTCAACACAATAATAATAAATGCGTTATGTTATGCCGCCCTATATGGAGCTTAAATAATTTTTACGACTTAGAAAAAATTCAGAATATATTTATTCTCAAAATCTTCCAGTTAGAATATGATACTCCAGGAAGTGCTCTGCGGCTAGAAATTAATAGATTTAAATTGAATACTATTTTGATTGAAAGATATGTCAATTGGCTAAAAAAATAATTAATGCAGAAGACTTATCAACAAAACTAGTGTATTTATTGTACAACAAATCTAAAAATACCAACATAAAACGAAACTGGATTACACAGTTATCAGGGATATTCAATGTATATGGATTTTCCATAGAACTGGTGTTTGATTACCTTATTAATAATGACCAACGAATTAATCAACTGTTATATAAAGCTACGGAATACTCGATAATCCAGGATAATGAAGATATACAAAAAAGAAATAAGTTACAGTATAATGTTATTTTTAATTATCCATATATTAATAATTATATGTTTCTAAATCTGCCATTTAACGTTAAAAAATTCTTCATTCAATTACGACTTAATCAAAAAGGTCTAAATATTGAAAATAAAGCTATAGATTGTGATCAATCTGGATGCTCTAAATGTGGTAAAAAAAATTGTCAAAATTTCATTTAATTTATAGATGTAACGAGAAAAACAAACAAAATGTAAACACTGGTGAGAATTATGAATATAATCAAGAGATGGAAATTGTTATGTATAGTAAATTAGACAAAATGAATATCAATGACATTTACAATTTATATAATATGTTAAAAACAACATTTTTTAGTGATAAATATACTGTTAATTAGCCTTATTCAATCATTAAATTAAATAGACATTTAATGCTAAAATTTATCGAAAAGTTCATTTATGTAAAACTAAGAAATTTTTAAAATACCCCCTTGTAACAGGCTACTGCCTTTTTATGTTAATAAACATTTGATTTGATTTGATTTGATTAATTTTTAAATGGTTCAATCGAATAATGATTAAGGAGAATTAACGTTTAGAAAAACAATGAAAATTTGTACAGAAATTCTCAAATATATCTCACAAATAACGATTTACAGAAGAAAATCTGCAATGTACAATGATAAAGAATTGGATAAATTGATGAAAAAGGAGACTATCAACCGAAAGAATCCTCCAGAAAGTAAAGAAAATACAAAAGAAAAATTTCCGACAACGTGTTGCTTAACTTTCCTGGAAACATTTAAAACAGCGTGTGGCGCCATCTGTTACGATATTTTATTAAAACATTTTTAAAAATATTTTATAAAATGGCAAAAAGCTTAACTTCGAGGATAGGGATGGGTTTTATGGAAAATTGTAAATACTAATAACGAGTAAAATTATACCACTAGAAATACCACACACGATCGATTCCCCTTTATCTCCCACCCCGTCGACCTTTAATCACCGAAATTTAATAGCATGAACCCTCCTGCAAAATTTTCCCCTCCGGTCCATAAGCTTTCCATATCCAGTCTCGGTTTTCAACCCAATAAATAACATAAATTAAAACTGAAGTTTATTTTTGAAATTTAATTCATTATTCATCAGAGAGACTAATAAAATATTTGAAACGAATCTGTATATATAAATATATATAATACTATTTTCGGTTTACTTAATAATTAAACTCTAACTTTAACTCCAGACAATAGAAACAAATAAATCTGTATTTAAATCTATTATTTTTCGTAGTAGAGTTAAATCTTCTCCGGAGGTAATAACGATCATTTAAGTATTATTAATTGACTGGTTGGAATCGTGACGTAACTCTATCTCGTCCCTATTTCCTTTGTTGCGGGCAATTCCAGTGTTACCTAATTAACGCTCCGCTAGTTGCAATTTCTAGACGTTCTTGACGACAAACATATGGATCAATTATGAATTCGACAATAAATATTTTCTAATCATTTGTTTATCTGCAGTCAAAATGATGCGATTAATTTTTAAAACGTGATAAACCCTTCATTCGAGTTATTTTGTAAAATCAATATTCAAATTTATTATTTACTGTAAAAGAGAGAAAGTATGGCGAGGTAAAAAAATGATCCTCCCTTTCTGGACTGGGAACTTTCAAACGTGGAGAGAGGAAAGAATTGGGTACTTTGTGTTTGGTTGTGAGTGTATGAGTTTTAGTGAGTGTGAATCGGTGCGTGAGTAAATGAGTTTTAGTGAGTGTGAATCGGTGCCCGAGTGAATGAATGAATGAGTGTGAATGAGTGAATGAGTGTGAATGAGTGAATGTGGGCGTGAATGAATGTGAGTATAAGTGAGTGTGAATGAGTGTGAGTGAGTAAATTAATGTGAGTGTGAATGAATGAATGAATGAATGTGAATGAATGTGAGTGAATGAGTGAGAGAATGTGAGTGTGAATGAGTGAGAGAATGTGAGTGTGAATGAGTGAGGGAATGTGAGTGTGAATGAGTGAGAGAATGTGAGAGTGAATAAGTAAATGTAAGTGAGAGTAAGAATGTGTGTGAGTATATGGAGGCAAGACAAGCGTCAAAATGGGTGAACACTCATGTTACTTAGTGGGGGTTTCTGAAAGTTTGTGTTCTTGTCGAAACTTTCTAAAATTTTGCAGGGAAGTTTGTGTATTTTGCAGGGAGGGGCAATGATGCTATTAAATTTCGGTGGTTGAAGGTCGAGGGTTGGGAAGATAGAGTGTCACAAGCAGCGGAGTGGCGTGGGTGTCAGCCGCCCGGGGCGGAAGAAAATTTCGCCGTCCCGTTTTTTTAGTTATCTTAATTTAAAAGACTAAAATTCAGTTTCGTAACAGAAGAACAAGTAATGAAAATTTCCTTGCCAGCGTAGCAACCTGTTCAAAATAGCTCCATTGAACATTGGAGGTGTATATGAGAACAAGTAAATCGTACTAGCAAAAACAGAAAAAAAAGGTCGACAGGCTGTACGCACGGGTGAAATTACCAGTTCACCCGGACGGTGAGTCTATTCCCGGACTATTCCGTGCTCATTTCAATCGGTCCGAATCGTAGGTGCGACAATGGTTCAAATTTTTACAAGATATTATTATTATTTATTGTGAAATTTTGCCGCCCCCTAAAAAGTGCCACCCGGGGCGGGCCGCCCCTGCCGCCCCCACTACGCTACGACACTGGTCACAAGTCATATCTCGAGTGAGTTGGACTTGATGAAGATTTTACTCGTTATTAGCATTTACAAATTTTTTATAAAACTCATCTCTACTCTCAAACTTAAACACTTTGTCATTTCTATAATAATTAGTAATATAATAATAATTTAAAAAAAATAAAATCTCGTAAGAAATGGCGTCACACACAATTTTAACTTATTCGCGGGGGAAAGTTACGCAATTCGTGAATGGAATTTTTCTACTATTTAGTTAATAAATCAAACTTTAGATATAGTATAAGCATAAGTTTATTATTATTTTTAAACTAAAATTAACTCCTTTCATTCCATTAATGAAGGACGGACAGACAGACGAACGATACCGGGAATATACATATACATATAAGTGTAAACTTTGAAAATTGCAGCCCAAAAAATGCATAAATTAACGAGAAAAATAAAAATTTGGTAATGGAAAATATTAAGATAATTTGAACACAAGTACAGTATTTAACATTACTTTGATTTATTTATTGTTTAATCAACCTATATAAATTATAAATTAATATAGTTATTTTAATTAAAAACAAGATTTATATGACATTAGCAAATACTAAAAATGAAATTTATATTTAAGCATTTTTAAAGATTAATTTTTAAAAACTTTAATTACTTATTTATGCTGTTCTAAATAGCAGTAAGTCAATATCAATTATTATATACTTACATCTACTTAAAAAAAACTGCTAAGATGCATTAAAAATAACTGCATAAAAGGGGTTATTTTTAACTCCTAAATCGAATTTTTCTTCTATTAAGTGCATTCTGATAGATGTATTTTAAAATATGATAANGGAGAGAGAGAGAGAGAGTTAACTATTATATAATAAATTAATTAAATTATAAATTTATTATTAGATTCTAACAAAATGAATTGTGTGATAAAATCGGATTTCATCGTGAAAGACCTCTCTTAATTGGTTAGAAATTGGCAGAAATTGTTTTCTGCACCTCTTTCTTTCCGGCTCCTTCGACGAGTGCATTTTATTTGCACGTGCTGCCGATCTAATTTGAAATCTTGGTTATAAATTCGAATTACAGCAGCTGCGGTGATCTAAATCAGCCAGAATCTTTAGTATTCAAAGTCTAATATATTTGTTAGATTATGTACAAAATGAATCTTAAATAATTTAGTAATACAAAGAATAAAATTATGTAGGGCCTATATAAAACATAACTGTGAATGAGAAATTCTACTTTTTTCTTAAGGAGAAGGTATCATTCAGGATGCGAGAAGGTGTGAACTGCTTACGTTAGTGGTGGCATTCGACATAGGGGAAACTTGCCTAATTCGTACTTGCGCCTAATTCGTACTTCGCTTATATCTTCACTCCCGTAATAGCTATTAGTGTCTCTAGTAGCAAAAGAAGTAAATAACAATCGGTCATATTACCAATCTGACAGACAACACGCTGTTACTCTGCTCCCGACAAAAATATTGAAAAGGAAAGTTTTTTCAACTTTTTCTGTAATATTTTTGCACATTTCATACAAAATTTCTTCAAATTGGATCGTGTGTAAGTTTTTTAACTATCTGTGATGTATTAGTGCGTATTTTTGTGATTTCATCTGAAGTGATGAAACATGCGTATCTGTTGTCAAATTTTTTGGCGACTAATGTAAAGTTTGTTCGACTCTTGCGCCTATTTCGTACTCGAAGCATGTTCTTAAAACGTACTGGTACGATTTAGGAAAACCATTTTAGATGAATGTCACAATAAGCTATTACCGATTCGTAAACTTATTTTTTTTT
>NW_019385534.1:181550-226289 GCF_000671375.1 Centruroides sculpturatus | reverse complement strand
GTCCAGTAATGCTCATCGAACAAACAAATTTGGGCGCCCTTCGGGAGCCATACTTCTTATTATAATAAGAAATTTTGGAGAAATTATATATCAAAATATAACAACATACTATATGCTAGTGATAATAAGAATTAATAAGCAACTCAAAACAGCTTGGAATGAATCTTATCTAGGAGTAATTGTGAAATACCTCCCCCTCCAGTGATTAAGAGGAAACCAATATTTAATGAAATCCAGCATCAGATGGACAGATGGGCCTTTTCAATACACTTATGGTTATTCGGAGGAGATTTCAATTCAAGAATAGATGAGATGCAGGACACAAAGATATATTTAAATTATGAAAATATTAACAACAACAGACAGTCCAAGGATAAAATTTTAAACAGTGAAGGAAAAATTCTATTAGAATTTGTTCAGGAAAACCAATTTGTTATACTCAATGGCAGAATGGATGGTACATACATATCTCAAAATAGAAAATCAATTGTAGATTTTATTATATGTTCTCAAACCTTAATTGAACATTGTCAGACTTTAACAGTACTTGATGAAGATATCTCAGATCATTTTCCTGTATGACTCACACAGCTTACTGAGTTGGATACAGGTAGATATATAAAAAGGATGATATAGCAAATGTCAGGAAAAAATGTAACTTTAAAATTGATAAAACACTATGTTTAAATAGAGTTGACTCTATAACAGCCGAATTGATAAATTGGGAGGAGAAAAACAATCCGATCGATAATTACCAAAAATTAATATCCAAAATAATTACAGACCGATTGCCTTATTATCCAGTTTTAGAAAAGTATTTACAGCAATTTTGGCAGAAAAATTTAAACAATGGATAGAGGTAAATAATTACAAAAATCCAACACAATATGCATATATAGAAAATGGTGGTACTCAAAAATCCTTGTTTGTTTTACTGACAACAATTCAAATACAATTATTAAAGAAAAGACAGAAGGGTTTTGCAATATTCTTGGACTTAACAAAAGCTTGTGATTCTGTTAGTATAAAGTTGCTACAAAACAAATTAAATAAACATAATGCAAGATATTGCTTAATTAACATAATTGGTCAATTATATGGTAACTACAACGCGATTATTAAACAAAACAACATATGCTGGAATTCGTTTACAAATAGTAGAGGACTATTACAAGATAATCCCTTATCTCCAATTCTATTTAATTTCTATTTATTCGACTTAAACCAATGTTTTTTAAGGGAAGATGATGGAATCTATATAGATAATTTATGTATTCACTCAATTTCATATGCAAATGACATAATAATACTAGCTCTTACTGCAATAGCTTTAAAGAGAAAAATCATACAGATAACTGAATATCTAGACAATTTAAAAGTAAAAATAAATCCTGTCAAATCAGAAATTATGATTTTCAGAAATGGAAATAATCTCTCAAAAAAAGTTAAATCCTTTTACATTAAGAATGAAAAAATTAAAATAGTCAATGAAAAAAATTTCTTGGGAATAATTTTTACGTTTAACTTATCCTTCTTCAAACAATATAAATATACTATAACTAAATCCAGAAACCTAATAAGCAATTTGATTATGATATGCTGTAAGGCAAAAATTAGAAACATTAAAACTCATTTTCAGCTTTTCAACACAATAATAATAAATGCGTTATGTTATGCCGCCCTATATGGAGCTTAAATAATTTTTACGACTTAGAAAAAATTCAGAATATATTTATTCTCAAAATCTTCCAGTTAGAATATGATACTCCAGGAAGTGCTCTGCGGCTAGAAATTAATAGATTTAAATTGAATACTATTTTGATTGAAAGATATGTCAATTGGCTAAAAAAATAATTAATGCAGAAGACTTATCAACAAAACTAGTGTATTTATTGTACAACAAATCTAAAAATACCAACATAAAACGAAACTGGATTACACAGTTATCAGGGATATTCAATGTATATGGATTTTCCATAGAACTGGTGTTTGATTACCTTATTAATAATGACCAACGAATTAATCAACTGTTATATAAAGCTACGGAATACTCGATAATCCAGGATAATGAAGATATACAAAAAAGAAATAAGTTACAGTATAATGTTATTTTTAATTATCCATATATTAATAATTATATGTTTCTAAATCTGCCATTTAACGTTAAAAAATTCTTCATTCAATTACGACTTAATCAAAAAGGTCTAAATATTGAAAATAAAGCTATAGATTGTGATCAATCTGGATGCTCTAAATGTGGTAAAAAAAATTGTTAAAATTTCATTTAATTTATAGATGTAACGAGAAAAACAAACAAAATGTAAACACTGGTGAGAATTATGAATATAATCAAGAGATGGAAATTGTTATGTATAGTAAATTAGACAAAATGAATATCAATGACATTTACAATTTATATAATATGTTAAAAACAACATTTTTTAGTGATAAATATACTGTTAATTAGCCTTATTCAATCATTAAATTAAATAGACATTTAATGCTAAAATTTATCGAAAAGTTCATTTATGTAAAACTAAGAAATTTTTAAAATACCCCCTTGTAACAGGCTACTGCCTTTTTATGTTAATAAACATTTGATTTGATTTGATTTGATTAATTTTTAAATGGTTCAATCGAATAATGATTAAGGAGAATTAACGTTTAGAAAAACAATGAAAATTTGTACAGAAATTCTCAAATATATCTCACAAATAACGATTTACAGAAGAAAATCTGCAATGTACAATGATAAAGAATTGGATAAATTGATGAAAAAGGAGACTATCAACCGAAAGAATCCTCCAGAAAGTAAAGAAAATACAAAAGAAAAATTTCCGACAACGTGTTGCTTAACTTTCCTGGAAACATTTAAAACAGCGTGTGGCGCCATCTGTTACGATATTTTATTAAAACATTTTTAAAAATATTTTATAAAATGGCAAAAAGCTTAACTTCGAGGATAGGGATGGGTTTTATGGAAAATTGTAAATACTAATAACGAGTAAAATTATACCACTAGAAATACCACACACGATCGATTCCCCTTTATCTCCCACCCCGTCGACCTTTAATCACCGAAATTTAATAGCATGAACCCTCCTGCAAAATTTTCCCCTCCGGTCCATAAGCTTTCCATATCCAGTCTCGGTTTTCAACCCAATAAATAACATAAATTAAAACTGAAGTTTATTTTTGAAATTTAATTCATTATTCATCAGAGAGACTAATAAAATATTTGAAACGAATCTGTATATATAAATATATATAATACTATTTTCGGTTTACTTAATAATTAAACTCTAACTTTAACTCCAGACAATAGAAACAAATAAATCTGTATTTAAATCTATTATTTTTCGTAGTAGAGTTAAATCTTCTCCGGAGGTAATAACGATCATTTAAGTATTATTAATTGACTGGTTGGAATCGTGACGTAACTCTATCTCGTCCCTATTTCCTTTGTTGCGGGCAATTCCAGTGTTACCTAATTAACGCTCCGCTAGTTGCAATTTCTAGACGTTCTTGACGACAAACATATGGATCAATTATGAATTCGACAATAAATATTTTCTAATCATTTGTTTATCTGCAGTCAAAATGATGCGATTAATTTTTAAAACGTGATAAACCCTTCATTCGAGTTATTTTGTAAAATCAATATTCAAATTTATTATTTACTGTAAAAGAGAGAAAGTATGGCGAGGTAAAAAAATGATCCTCCCTTTCTGGACTGGGAACTTTCAAACGTGGAGAGAGGAAAGAATTGGGTACTTTGTGTTTGGTTGTGAGTGTATGAGTTTTAGTGAGTGTGAATCGGTGCGTGAGTAAATGAGTTTTAGTGAGTGTGAATCGGTGCCCGAGTGAATGAATGAATGAGTGTGAATGAGTGAATGAGTGTGAATGAGTGAATGTGGGCGTGAATGAATGTGAGTATAAGTGAGTGTGAATGAGTGTGAGTGAGTAAATTAATGTGAGTGTGAATGAATGAATGAATGAATGTGAATGAATGTGAGTGAATGAGTGAGAGAATGTGAGTGTGAATGAGTGAGGGAATGTGAGTGTGAATGAGTGAGAGAATGTGAGAGTGAATAAGTAAATGTAAGTGAGAGTAAGAATGTGTGTGAGTATATGGAGGCAAGACAAGCGTCAAAATGGGTGAACACTCATGTTACTTAGTGGGGGTTTCTGAAAGTTTGTGTTCTTGTCGAAACTTTCTAAAATTTTGCAGGGAAGTTTGTGTATTTTGCAGGGAGGGGCAATGATGCTATTAAATTTCGGTGGTTGAAGGTCGAGGGTTGGGAAGATAGAGTGTCACAAGCAGCGGAGTGGCGTGGGTGTCAGCCGCCCGGGGCGGAAGAAAATTTCGCCGTCCCGTTTTTTTAGTTATCTTAATTTAAAAGACTAAAATTCAGTTTCGTAACAGAAGAACAAGTAATGAAAATTTCCTTGCCAGCGTAGCAACCTGTTCAAAATAGCTCCATTGAACATTGGAGGTGTATATGAGAACAAGTAAATCGTACTAGCAAAAACAGAAAAAAAAGGTCGACAGGCTGTACGCACGGGTGAAATTACCAGTTCACCCGGACGGTGAGTCTATTCCCGGACTATTCCGTGCTCATTTCAATCGGTCCGAATCGTAGGTGCGACAATGGTTCAAATTTTTACAAGATATTATTATTATTTATTGTGAAATTTTGCCGCCCCCTAAAAAGTGCCACCCGGGGCGGGCCGCCCCTGCCGCCCCCACTACGCTACGACACTGGTCACAAGTCATATCTCGAGTGAGTTGGACTTGATGAAGATTTTACTCGTTATTAGCATTTACAAATTTTTTATAAAACTCATCTCTACTCTCAAACTTAAACACTTTGTCATTTCTATAATAATTAGTAATATAATAATAATTTAAAAAAAATAAAATCTCGTAAGAAATGGCGTCACACACAATTTTAACTTATTCGCGGGGGAAAGTTACGCAATTCGTGAATGGAATTTTTCTACTATTTAGTTAATAAATCAAACTTTAGATATAGTATAAGCATAAGTTTATTATTATTTTTAAACTAAAATTAACTCCTTTCATTCCATTAATGAAGGACGGACAGACAGACGAACGATACCGGGAATATACATATACATATAAGTGTAAACTTTGAAAATTGCAGCCCAAAAAATGCATAAATTAACGAGAAAAATAAAAATTTGGTAATGGAAAATATTAAGATAATTTGAACACAAGTACAGTATTTAACATTACTTTGATTTATTTATTGTTTAATCAACCTATATAAATTATAAATTAATATAGTTATTTTAATTAAAAACAAGATTTATATGACATTAGCAAATACTAAAAATGAAATTTATATTTAAGCATTTTTAAAGATTAATTTTTAAAAACTTTAATTACTTATTTATGCTGTTCTAAATAGCAGTAAGTCAATATCAATTATTATATACTTACATCTACTTAAAAAAAACTGCTAAGATGCATTAAAAATAACTGCATAAAAGGGGTTATTTTTAACTCCTAAATCGAATTTTTCTTCTATTAAGTGCATTCTGATAGATGTATTTTAAAATATGATAAGTAACAATATATTAAATGAAAATACTGAGTGCTTAAAAGCTTTAAAATATAATTATATAAGAGCAGAGCTATTATTAAATAATATATATATATATTAATTAAAGAAAATAACGTAATTTGTTCGAATGGGACGTCACACACGGATTTATGTTACTAGCAATATCATGAATAACATTAGATAAACTAACAGTGTCTGTTAGTGACAAAGACTTTCTTTTCCTCTCTCCTAACGGATAATATTTATTATTTATTCACTGTAGGAATAATTATATAATATTATGATATTTTGTATCTAATTTAATTACAAATATTTTAATAATAGAAATAAATAAAAAAACTGCATTGATATTTTTATTATAAGATCTAATTTCATCCAATTTTTGTTGAGAAAAGATGAAGCGAAATTAATTAATTATTTAAGAAAATGTATATCAGATGAAAATTCGATTATTTTTATCCCATTATTCTTGATATAATTCTAATGATTTTTTTATATTATAGGAAAGATAAATTCGGTGGATTTTGGGAACGGCAAATATTAATGAAAAGCAATTTATTTTCAAAGAAATTTTATCCTTTAAAATATGAACCTTTCATAATGTCATTAAATTTAACCACGCAATCTTTTTATTTATTCTTTTTTTTAAAAAATATATATATACAGTAAAACCAGTCCAAAACGGAAACCTGCCTAAACGGGAAAAATTCTCGAAAACAGCGATTTTCTACGTTTAAAATAAACCTGTTCAAAACGGAAGAAATTTCCGGTACCGTGCGATTCCGTTTTAAACAGGTTTTGCTGTATTTTAATTATTTTTAAATTTCAATAAAACTGATTAAATTTTTAAAAAGTTATGCATATAAACTGATATTTTACCTTCTTATTTAGTTATTCATCTATTCAAATGAAAACTGATTTACAGAATTCATTTTCTTTGGACAGAATAGTATTTTGAAAATCCATTAAAATGCATTACATTAGTAAAATTGAAGGGGAAGAAAAAAAAATAAAAGAAAAGAAATAATGAAATTGCCAACCCTTTCTCTAATGTTAAATAGTTATATTATACAGTAAAACCTGTCCGAAACGGAAACCTGCTAAAGCGGAAACTTGCTAAAGCGGAAGAAAAATATACGGTACCGTGCGATACCGGTTTACTCAGGTTTTACTATATACCAATTTATAATGATAAAAAGCTACTAATAAAATAAAAACCTGCGTAAACCGAATATTTTCCGTTTTAGACAGGTTGTTTTGAAAACAGAAAATTCTCAAGAATTCTTCCCTTTTATACAGGTACCCGTTTTGGGCAGGTTTTACTGTATTTAGACCCTTTTATATTTTATCTTGTTTATCTTTCCATTACTTTATCGCACGAGATTCCACTTTATCTATACTAACCGATCAATAGAAAATAAATACATATATATGTATATATATTAAAAAAACCGGATATATTTTTAGATATCAAACAGTTGAAAAATGTTATAAAATCAATTGAAAACATACATCAAACATTTGTTCCTGGACGTTGTATCTGGCGTGCCTTCTTCCTAAATCGTATAAAATTCCAGCCAACACTCGACTATCATCCAAATTATCTATGGCCGCTTCTAAAGCTTGCATAACCAGTAGAGCATGGCGTTGAAGTTCTTCTAAATCCCAGTCGTACGTTCCGTCATCCTTCAGGGTCATGAACTTCCGAAACATTTTACATAATTCCGGATGCCTAGTAAGAAATCTGTAAACAAGAAAAAACAAAAAAACAGTAAAAGATATAGCGGTGCGACATGTATAATAAAAGAAGAACGGCATGCATGTATATATTTTTAGCAGCATCAAAACAACTTAAACCGACGTATAAAAAAAAATCATCTCCCTCCATCGAGTGCGGCTTGTGGCTTCGTGAGGCCCTGGCAGACTCGAATTAGGGGGCCTCCGCGTGTAATATGCGAACGTTTTTTTTCTTCGGGAGAATTCCTTTGCGCCACAACGATGGAGGGAGTCCCTATAGATAAAGCCCAGATTTTTTTAAGTGTCATTCGAAATTAGTAATGACATCTGTGGGCGTCGAATTCAATTATTGAATTTACCTTTGAAACACGATGGTTCCAACGCCGACCATGTCCTGCGAAACTATGGACCAAGTCGATCTTACTAATTGTATTTGTTGCGGTGTTAAATTTTTAGATAATTGTGGCTCGATATTGCCCTTTAAAACACTTTGCCTACCAACGCTGCAACCCATTCTATTTAAAAAAATAAATAAATAATAGAGAATTATTCATCTATTCTAATATGTAAATTTTACCGAGATTAAAAATTATTTTATACATAATTTTTTTATATAAAAGCAAGCTTATTTTATCACCCGGAAATATACACTCCAAGTAATGATTTAATAATAAATTTGTTCCGCACTTGTCACCTTTCCATTGTTTCTTTTATTGTTAACGATGGAATATATTATTGTTTTTAATGCTTCTTTAAAAAAAAAAAACAAAAATTTAAAAATACGCACTCCGACAAGGTTAAATCTCAGGAAAATCTTCTGTACAATTTTTTAAAATTAATTACACTGTACATAAAAATATATGTGTAATTAATTTAAACAACAGTCGCAAATTTTAAGTAATTTTACAATTTCTTATAACAGTAAATAATTCCAGAATGTAATTTCCTTTTTTTTTAAATAATAAAAGGTATAATTAATGTACTCGAGTGTATGAAAGTTGTATATAAGATGTAGCCATTGTTTAATTACTTTACACAGAAATGGCTATTGATGAATATATTTAAAGCACGTAAAGGAGAAAGTATCTCTACTTCATCATCACTAATTAATAAATTCAATAGGGGGATGATGATAACTATGCAACGAAGCATTTACGCGAAGAAAATCGAATTGAAAACGGCAAGTTTATGTAAGTTAAAAGAGTTAATAAGTCATTTCTTTAATAAATAAAACTAGTTTTATATTATATATATTTAGAAAATGATGTTGAAACGTCACCTGTCACAACAGCAGTCGTTCTTCCAACGTGACATCCATAGGAAACAGCATCCGTATCTCGACAGCATCCATCTCTATCAACGGATCTAGCATAAATGAAAGAGCGGAAGAAGGATGAAAACGAGACTGATAAAATCCGTGACGAACTTCCTCTCTAGTCACATTTCTACGATTAAATATTAATTAAATATATTTTTTTAAATTAGTGAAAAGAAAAATCATCAGTAAACTAATATATGAGCGGGTGTATAGAAAAGGTATGTAAATTAGATAAATTTCCTTAATTACTTTTCTTAAAAGTTTATATTATATTTTTTTAATGATTTTTGAGTGTAAATATCTCTCTTAATATATAATTTCATCCTTTAATTTTAAGGAGAATCGATAAGAATAAATTGAATAAATTCGTCATCTTAGATTTACACAAATCTGATTTTTTTCTATTATAAGAGAAATGACAGGAAATTAATTTGATCAATAAAAATATCTTCAATGTTTTCATATTAATAAACATGCCTTGTTTAATATATAAAAGTGAGAAGAATATATTTTTGTTGATAAAATCATTTTCTTCTATATATTTTTTTGATATAAGAAGTATATAGGCTACATACTGTACTGTACATAAAAATAATTATTTTTTCCTTTCTAGAACTTGTACAAACATCAATTTTCTTTCTTCTTTTGATCAAGAGAATCGACAAACCGTTTGATTTTTCTCATATTCGAGATAATTCTTTATGTCTTCGATACTCTGAAGTCCTTTATACAATATTACAATTATTTTTACAGTTGATTTCTTAAAGAATACATTAAAAAACTCTATTTTAGAAAAGTAAAATTATGTTTAAATGCACGACAAGCTAAAATTAGTCGTTTAAGAAAAAAAAAAAAAGAGGTTGGGAAACACTAGATTAAACAAATATAAAAACTAATAGAGTAAATGAATGTGAAACTATTGTATTCATAAAAAAATAAACGAATAAGTTGGAATTGGTTTATTGTAGAGCAGGAAATGAAAATCTTTCAATAGATGATCCATATATTCAGCCTGAAGCTAAAACTGAACAGAACATTCTGTTTGCTTTGTTGCATTTGTCTAACTCTTTTTTTTAGTCGTGTAAATCCTAAGGTTTCTCTAACTGGCTGATAAATAATGGATAAGTCTTTTATATAAAACATAAAAGTCAAATTAATAAAAACCATTTCTCTCACTCCGGAAAGGTTATTTTGGAAAAATCGATTTTTTTCCTCCCCTCGTTATTAGTTTATCGAGTTATTAAGTAATTTAATGAAAAATTTTAAAACATTTAGTAATTTATAATAATATTTTAATTGATTATTTATTAATTTAAAACGAGAAAAATCTTTAACAGTTATCGTTTTTCCTCTATCACTCGTTATGTACGTATCTAAGTAATTACAGTATATTATTAATAAAAGCATATCCTCGACGTTTAATAATCTAACTACACGTTGTAAACATGTATTAGATGATTGTTTGAAAATCTTTTCTCATAACGTATTCAATAATGTAAATGGGTCGTGCCTCCAGAGAGAAAAATCATCATTGATGATGATTTTTCTCTCTGGAGGCACTGAAACTGCTCGTTAAAATCATCAAAGATGATTTTAACGAGCAGTTTCATATTGGGACATTTACAACTGGGATTTCAGGAATGATAACTGAAGCCAATTTGATTTTTATTATGATTTAAGTATAGTTTTCCTATATATATATAGAGGGAAACTACTTAAATCGAATGTATTTTTATATTATATATATTTATAATAGTAATAATAAAATTAAAGTGTTGATTCTCTATAATAATAATAATAACATTAATAAACATTTAAATTGCAACATTATTATTATTATAAATATATAATATAAAATACCTTATAACTACTTCAATATAAAGTATACTTCGATTATATTTATTTTTAGTTTTTAATCTTAAAATATATATTATTTGTATAGGATATTTGAAATGAAAACATGTGTATCGATGTTACAAAAATAAAAAGTTTTTTTTTTATATTTAATGTTTTATTTGAAAAATATTTCAGAAGTAAAATTGAACTAGTGGGAAGATATTTACTATCATTTCCTTTATTTTATGTTCTTCAAAGCTTAAAAAAAAAAAAATAATATATAGCCAGAAGCTGAACTTCTAAATATGTTAGACATTTTTTTCCCTTCTCATTCACTACTTTTTAAATTTATAAAATAATGGCTTTCATAAGTAAATATATACAAAAGGAAAGATTTCATTTATAATTATTTTTATGTTTAATTATAATTATAAATATTTTTTTAAATGTATATTTATGAACATTTACACCCTTAATAGTAATGATGGAAATTTGTTACTCTTAACAGCAGTAACAAATTTCCAAATGTTTGTTGCTAATTAAGAAGAAATATTATTATTAAAATAATTAAATAAAATATTTTAATATTGAATATTAATCTTCTCTTACAGAAGTAGTCTATAATTTTATATATATACATAAAAAAAATAAATAAACAACACGAAATAATTGCAACAGCAAGACTTACTCTGAAGATTCTCTCATTAGGATACATCCAAAAAAAAAATTATTTTTTTTCTTTTCTTTATCTCTGACGATTGTTATTATCTTTAAAAAATAAATTATTTGATTTAAAAAATATATAAATTCCCTCCAGATCAATGAGTTAATTATTTATTCTCCTATATAATTAAAAAAAACACCTGTCTACTTCTTAAATATTTCAAAATTTTAAATTAAAATAGCTTAAAAGATAAAGAATTTCTCTTAATAAAACACCAAATTTAATTTGTTTTAATTATTAAACCGAAAAATTATAATAATTGAATAAAAAAAATATTCATTCTTAAGAATAAAAATGTATTCTAAGTCTATTTTATTGATTTTTTTTTATAATATTGATCGCTGTCTTTTGATAAGGTTTTAGCTCTGTTACTTATTTGACACGTATAGATTAATACTCACTTTGGTGAAGAAGAAATAAAATAAAAAAAAAAATTATTGATCAGTTTTGTTCAGTTTCAAGTAATTGTTTCAAATTTACCGACTTTTATTCAATATATAGTCTATAGAAAAAGTTCCGGTGGTTTGTATCGCGAAGAAAAGATTTTAAGTTAAGCCGCTCATAAAAAAGTATTCCTTTTTAATATAAATAGAAATAAAAATTATAAAACAAACTAACAAGTAGGCCCGGCATTGCTCGGGCAAAAGTAACGATAGGGAAGATTAACATTATTACGTTATAGTCAACCTTACCCGTTTTCACAGAATGCAAGAATTGGGTCCCCCTGTTTCCGGACTGATTAGAGAATTTTTAGATGGGTCTAAAAATATGTTCGATTTCCCGCAAAAACGAAAAATCTGCATCTGCGTCTTGCACGTCGCTTTCTCTTAACAATTCCATTGTTACGTAACACTTCCATTGTTACTTAACACTTCCATTGTTGATGGAAGTGTTAAGCCTTAATCCTGTCTCTCTCCCCCGTGGGGAGGAATTTCGAAAAATCCCTTCTTAGTGTTCATTTTCGTGACGTACCCTGTGTACCAAATTTCAACTTTCAACTCCTAACCGTTTGGGCTCTGCACTTATTATTATTATTATTATTATCATCATCAACCCGTCTCGATTATATATATAAATTATAAAAATATTATTTGTATTAATAAGTTTCAAATTTAAGATTAAAATCCCATCAGAACCTGTGATGGAACTTGCAAACTCTGATGGATTTCAGCAGAATTTCTGATGGAACTTGCAACTTGATGGGTGTACCTCGAAGAAAATTCATATAGAAGCTAGTGGCTTAAACGTAATTTTAAAAATAAAACGACAACCATTTTAGCGCGCTGGTTCTTCATGGCGGCGTTCGAGTTCTGCAAGCCTAAATAGAAGCACGCATACAGTAAATTTTATATATAGCGAAGAAGTTAAGAAAATACACTAAAAATACGAATTTTTATTAAAATTTACGATATTATTTACATTAAAATCTTTAATAAAGTGCCGAAAAGAAGCCTTGGTTCGAAATTCACTCTCTTAAAATAAACTTCAAAAGAAAGAAACAAGTTATTCGATACGAAAGAGTGAAGAATGGCATCATTTTCTTTATCTTTTATAATGCAGACTTATTCAAGAAGATAAGTAGCCTTATGAAGCTTATACTTAAAAGTCCTTTGATATTTTGAAGATTATCTTCGAGCGGCACAAACGTTATTCATATTAGATTTACGTTTTAAAAATATAAAAGTATTCATATTCAAAAATTAAAGAAAAATTATTTTAAAAATTAAATAAAATTTATTTTAATTTTTTCAATTTAAAAAAATAGCAAAATAAATAAATATATTTGAATAATATAATCGAAAATTCGTCGGCAATGTTTGAAGTGGCGCCCTCGCGCGGTCGAGATCGATAATAACGCCACTGTAAATGAATTTCCTCCTCCTCATCCTTTGAATGATCCAGGAAGAGAGAGAGAGAGGCTGAGAAAAAAATATATAAATAATTTTCTAGCATTTTTGCATGTATCTAAATTTTAAATTCCATTATTTAAAATATCGAATGCATTAAAAGAAAATTAAAAATTTAAATACACGAAGAACTTTGATATTACATAATCCGAAAGACTACTCAACTTGTTTAATTTTAGAGTATTATAAATGCTTCAAATGTACGATGTGTAGCATTAAATGGATCTTCTGCTTACCTATAAAAAGCTGTAGAGCTTTTATTAGGTGTCATTTGAATATTTTTTCGCTAAAAGCAGGAGAATAAAAATGATTATTATGTTTAAAATATATTAAACTGATGGACTTGATAAGTTAAACGTATTTTTATGATGTAAAATCAGTCGAAATTTTATTTAAAAAATGCATTTAAATAGAAGAAAAATTTATATTTAATATCATTTTTCGCCCTCCCCTGTATTTTTTAATACAGAGAGGAAGAAATTTAAGATTATTAGAGATGAAAATGGCGAATATGAGCTTACTTATAGACACAAATTTATTATTTTATTTGTTTAAATAAAATTTTTAAAAAATCCGAATATCATTAAATCTATATCTTTCGCTTCGGCTTCTGTAGATTTACTGTTATTACTTTTTAGAATGTTTCTTAAAAAATACTGAAAGAATACAATAGTTACTGAAGCAATTAGAATGCTACAGCAGCTATATTATTATAATTATCATAAATTCACATTACATTAAAGTAACAACAACATGATTTTAAAGCATAATTTACAGGTTCAAAAATCAGTTTACCATTTAATTATTCTTCGGTAATTACTCTATTTAATGAAATTAATCGACAGTGTTTACGGGATTTAGAAACAGTTGCCTATACAAAAACAAATTGATGTCCTTTAATAAGATTTTTCCAATTGTTAATGAAAGCAGGGCGTGGTTCATAATAAGAGTATTTAAATAACTGCAACAGGAAAACAGTGTTATGGATAATGATTTCGAGTGCCGTAGAATAATAATTTTTGAAAAAAACCCGCATTAAAAGTACACACATCAGGAAATTCATATACACATGCGTTTTATATTAATTTATTAATTTAAATAATATTTAAAAAATGTATGTCATCTATAAAGGAATTTAATGTTTGTAATTATGTATAAATGAGTCCATACTAGTTAAAAAATTCTTTTTAATTAATAAAAAAAAACAATTTTCGACATTTACATAAATGAATAGTCAATACATTTTCTATTTGTTAGTTTGAAAATTTAAATTAGCCAATAACATCGCAGACATTCGGAAACGGTTAATTTTAACAATACAGAGGCAAATAGAAAAAAAATAACAATAAATATTAATAACGAAAAGAATGGGAAGAGAGAGAGAGAGAGAGAGAGAGAGAGAGGAAAAAAAAATCAAATATTCGAATAATTTAAGAAAATAAATTCGTTCATTCATTCGTAGAAAGCAAATATGAAAAGCAAATCTTCGCAAGTCAAAAGTTGTTACCATAGTTACGAGCGATGACGTCACGATTATTTGGCCACCTTTCGGACGAAGCAGTCAGCTGATTCGGTCGCATTACAAAACATCAAACAGATGGATTAACGGAAGCGAATGAATTAAATGTAAAATACGTTCAAACTAAAGAAAAGGTAAGGTTTTCGATAAAATTTATCCCGATTTTAATTAGAAATATTTTAAAAAAACCAACAGATTTTCTTACACGTAGATTTTATTTTAAGGAAAGTTTTAATTAATAAAAAAATCGCTCAAATAAAATGCGGTATGTTTACACATTATTTACTTTTATTTATTATTAATTTTACCGAAAATACTGTCATTAAAATTAAATAAATTCTTGAAAATAATCTATATATAGCCTATATTTAATAAATTTTTTTACTACTTTATAATTATATATTTTCTTTTATAGATCTTATAATGTCGATATACATAAATTAATAAAATTAATTTAAATAAATAAATAAATAATAACAAAGATAATTTTTTAAACATTATTTATCATTAAAAAAAAAGTTAAAAGACCGATTTTATTTTATTTTATTTTTAAAAAATTCATCAATAGTCCTTGATTAACGAGGTTCCTATAGTAACCACTAGATGGCTTATATATTTTTGAAAACAAACGACTTTTTCCCCCTAACGTATTTAGTAATTAATAAGAAAGAAAATAAAAAATTAAATTTTTTGTAATTAAAATTTAATTAATTTTTTTAAAAATAATACATGTGACACACTTGACGATAATAATCCATTTATATCGGAAAATAAAACAATAAATCGCGTTGACTTCTTAATTACCATTTGTAATATTGACTTAAATAAGATTATTTTATAATCCTTTATCACTTATGATAATTAGCTATGAAAGCCATCGATTTAAACTTATTTATAACTCGAGAACCCATAGAAAACAATTACGCCAACTTAAGACATTGTTTACATTGTCTCGGAGCGCGCTTAATTATAATATTCAAACCTTTCAAACTTTATTAAATAAAAAACTGGAGCCATTAAAACTTTAGAAATTTCTTTACAACTTGTTATTGTTTTCTTTTTGTATTTTATAAAATAAAAACAAGATAACAAGTGAAAGGATATAAAAAAAAAAAAAACAGTAAACTTGGCATTCGATATCATCGATATATTGACTTTTTAAACAATTTTAACGCAAAAAAAAACTCAATTCTATTTAATGGGATGAATAATTTATAATATAAAGTAAAATATTACTCGATTATTTATGAATAAATAACGCATTTTTGTGATTTTTCAATGCGCTTTTTGTAATCGTTAAGCCATGCGATTATTCAGTTTAACTCATTTAAATCGATTGTAATTTATAATGTGATAGCGTGAATTTCCCATGGTTTATTTATTTTCTTCTTTTTATTTTTAGTTATTTAAGTTACATTAGCTGATGGTATAGTGTTAGAAATAAGATACATTAGCTAATAATGTTTTTAGGGTCGAAAATGTCGGGTACGCCCATTACAAACGTTTCGCGGTTAACTGTACAACTATATTTTTTTATATATGTATAAATATGGCATTTATCTAAATAGAAAATATTATTTGGGTGTAAGTTTTATAAATGTTTACATGTATAAATTATTTATTATGGTATTGCAAAGGAAAGGTTATCAGGAAGACCATTAAAATGTCTTTTTAATACGTAATGGCGTATCATAATATGGTGCTTTGACGAGAAAACAATAAGTTATTGTATTAGATTAAATATTTTAGAAGAGATATTTTTGCTTATTTATCTTTCAGTTATTCTACTGAATATGGAAAGTATCTCTTTGTATGGCACAACTATATTATTGGATAAGGACTTGGACATGTAAACAAAAAAGGACACGCTACACACGCTATTTTATTGAATTTAAATGATAAATGTTTGATTAAAGTTAAAATAGGTTGGCATTTTTTATATATTAAAGTTTTAATTTAGGAAATTAAGTGACAGAATATATCAATAATCATCAAAAAAAGTCTTGCGATTGATTGTTATCTAAAAACCTGTCGATACAATTGATCATTGGTTATGTGATAAATGTGTTCATGTAGAAAGTTTACTGTAATCAATCTAAATAGGAGAAATGTAACGAAAGAATAACTTGTTTTTTGGCCAAAGGACTGGCCATGTACAGTACTGTACAGTTTTCCGGGTTTTCTTCATTTAAATAAGAACTAGTTCCCCTCCTAAGAGGCACTCCTTGACAGATCGACCGTGGTATATTGTCTTATCTTATCAATCTAAGGAAGTATCTAAACTTACAGCAATAATTAATGATTTTTTTTAATTTTACTCTTAATTTTTGAAACATAATCAATGGTAAGTTCGAGGTTGAATAATAGAAATTGTATAAACTAACAGTAACCAGTCGATACGAAAAACAATATATAATATAACGACAAATATAGAAATAAATAATAAATTTTGTAAAAAAATATACAATATAAAATACAATAAATATTAATTGTATTGATATTTATTGTATTTTCTTTCGAATCTATTCTTACAGGTTAGTGTGAATTTATAACCATTATAATACAGTATATATTCAGGAAATGACGACATAAAGTGGCATTTATGGTTTTTTTTTCAAATTTTGTTCTTAATTTTTGAAGCATAATCAATGGTAATTTACCAATTTATCCTTATAAAAAACGAAATTCAATTCGAACTCGAACTCATGGAAGTAAACTGATGCCTCATCAATGAGCATACATCTAACGATAAGGCATCAATCTATGTATATTATTTAGATATTAATGTCAACTGTATGGGCATAGTCAATGGGTGTCTGCAGAAAGTTTTACAGGGGTTGGAACACTCGGAAACAATTACCTCAATAAATTTTTATTTAATTATGTAATTTTTTGGATTTTTTTTCACAAGTACTCGTAGATTGCAGAATACAGAATAGCATCAATACAAAGAGTATTCCATGGTGGAGGATGTAAAAAATCATTAATATCTCAATTTTACAATTATAATTTGTGGAACTTTTACACGATCTCAGAGGGGACGAGTACCCCGTCCCCCCTCTGCGACCATGAACATAGTCCACGTGTAACAGCGGATAAATTTGCCAAAAAAAATCTTCATTTCCCTGTATTAGTCTACAACGTAATCTTATAATTATTTCTTATTGACTTACATGTATTTTTTAAAACATATCTTAGGTTTACAACGCCAAATCCATATAAATCCTATCTAATTGGCAGAGAAAATCTTAAATGATCCAAAATTCGTTTGTCCAATTGTCTAAATCTCCGATTATCCAACGCATATTAAAAAATACGACCAATCTTCCTTAAGGATGGAGTTTTGATACTAAAAATTCTTAGATTTTAAAAGGCCCTTAAACTTCCAAGTGCACTTTAAGTACTTTAATTAGATAAATTGAGCTTCCGTATGAGGATAAGTTAGTTCTATATCATCTGCGTACATGATAATGTATTTGAACAAATCATTTATGTATATATTAAAGAGCAGAGGACCCAAAATAGAACCTTGGGAAACCTTGACCAAAGTAATAAGATGAATGGAATATTAAGAAAAATTTGATTGTAAAATTTTGTACATTTTAATCGTCTCTGCTTAAAAAATCTTTTCTATTCAGAAGAAATACACCATCCCTCTCGATCTTCCCATGTCAGAAGCACTCCTAGAAATGTTTCAATTATTCAAAAATGGTGTCCTCTCAGATGATTCTTCAGCTTAGAGAAAAGGAAAAGTTGCATAGCGACAGATCTACATTTTCTTGAAATTTTATATATTATGACCAGGGTCGACTGTTGTTTTGAGATCGCTTGGAATGCAAATAACGAAGTGACTTCCAACATTGGATTAGATTGATAAAATAAGCAAAGCAACACGAAAGGTTTGCCAAGGGGGTACTCCTTTGCAGGATTTTGCTGCGAAACTGGCCTGTATCTAGGTATCAGATATGAGAAAAAAATTCGGAAACTCCACATGGCCAGCCTGATAGTCATGTGATTCGAGATTTGACTGTATTTTAAAATGATCTTTCAGTTGGAGTATTTCGATTTCAATTCAAAAATTTTCTCCCAAACGGAGTTACATAGATAAACGGCATGGACCCATTGTTAACAGATAAAGTATGAATCATACACAAACAAGACACTACTAAAATTGAGAGCATTGTGATGATGTCACAATAATTAATTGCTCGTTTATATATTAACTTATTCTCAACTAAATGACCTTAAATTTTATCAGCAACTCAACTAAATGATTAGCTAAATATATTTTAAAAATTAAAAGATGCATTTACGATTTTAAATGCAATAATAAATGATTTAAATACACGCTTTTACTTTGCGTGTTTGACTTACCAATTATAATAAAAAGCGTATGCAATTGATCGAGTAGTTTCATAAATTTTTTTATTTTATTATTATTAGTCTACAGGTCAACACGGATATAATCTATTATTATTCTGTTTATGTTTCCTTGTTGCAATATTAAATTATTAGGCCCACGGACGTCGATCCATAAGGGACAAAGAAACATATTCCTTCCAAGAGTTTTGTATCGGAAAAGTATACCCCCTTCTATGATATACAGTTGACCCCCCTATAACACTGTTGATAATTCCGTGTTATATGAATTCCATGTTGTACGAGTCACTCAGATTTTACATATACGTGTGCCAGGCTGTGAACGGCTCACGTATTTGTAAAATCTAAGTGACTCATACAACATGAAATTCATATAACACGGAATTATCAGCAGTGTTATAGGAGGGGTCAACTGTATAGGGGAAGGTGGGGCAGGATGAGGACGTTAAGGTTTGAAAAATTATAAGATGGCAACCACTTTGATGAGAACAATAATTTTTTTATTCTCAGCAACTACAACATTTGGTAATATATAGTACAAAACTTAATTTTTGAAAAACGTTTTTAAAAACAAGAAAATTTAACATTTTAAAATTATATGTAAATGCGCCATCTTGCCCCACCCGTGGAGTAAGATGGGAATATTATTTTTATATACAAGAAAAACAAATTAAAATGGTTAAACCGTCGATTACTTCAATATTGGCACAAGAACGATGAGCTCATTTATCACAACGGCTACATTTATTATTATTTTCCGAATAAATAAATATAAAAGTTTGAACTTACTCGTATTTTACTTTACCAGACGATACTCTCACTTCGCGCATGCTCAGTTTCGCTATTTTGTAAGCAGACGATATTTTTTTTTTCGTGGGAAAAAATTATTATTTCGATTGTTATCTCACATTTTATTTCTCGTTAAGATAGTATTTAAATTTAAAAAATGTTTTCACAAATAAAATAAAACGTAAAAACATAAATACAGTATATACTGTATAAATTTATTACAGTTAGATATGATTTAAAAGTGGAATATTTCATTTTCTATAAAAAGATCATTTTTAAACTTATTATTTTATATATTCGAAAAAATGATATAGAATTATCAATGGCAATGAACTTAAAACTAGTTCGCTGCACTATATTGCGGTGCCTCTATCCAGCGGCAGAATTCATGGCAACACCCCCAATGTGCACTTTTCATACTGACTGCAAACACGGGTAAACTTTATTTCAAAACTAAACAATTTCAGTCTTTAAAGGTTACTTCGAATACCATAATAGCGAGGTTGCGACCGAAGTTTTCATATGTAAAACGTGAAATTCGAACGTCGAGCGCCGCTATCTTGTAAGCGGCGCTCGACGTTCGACGTTCACGTTTTAGAGATGAAAACTTCGGCCGCAACCTCGCTAATATCTTCATCTAAAAGGTAATGTAAAAGTTCACAATGATGCTTACTTTGTAGAAACTTTGTAGCGGGCGTAAAATTAAATGAAGTATTGCCGAAACGTGGAAAATTGTCTTACTTCCAAACAAAGAGAGAGATTCGGACGTTCTCTCTTCCCGTGATCCCTTTTGAGATTGGCATTTAGTTCCCCAAATAACAGCTAGATGAAAGCGCGTTAACCACGAATAAACAGACGTCTCGTCTTACCCCATGGCCCCATCTTGCACCACCTTTCCCTACGAGTTTATTTTATACTATTGTACAAAAACTAGGAATAGAAATACACAACGGGTACACCTTAATTTAAAATCCACTCAAAACCCAGCAATAAAACATTTTTCTTACTCATTTTATAGGCTATGTGAAAAGCAGTTTGAATCAATACATTCTAAAGTATAAAATTGCTAGTGTCAACAGTACTTCTACTCCGGCTACCCCCCTCATCGGGTGAAAATTAAATTAGGCCTATTCAGGGCTTTCGAGGGAGAGGAGCTAGGGAATTTTTTCCCAACCGATAGAAAACTTAGTGACCTTTAGTGGTTTTACCCCTATAAACTAAAAGATAAGTGTTTAAGATTGCTTTTTATTAATAAAGAAACATTCTATATATTTCATTCCTTCAAAAAATATAGCTAAAAGGGACCACGAAGAAGGAAAATGAGTCCTCTCTAACCTCAAGATCTTGATGGCCCTAGGCATATGCCTTTGTCTCCATATCTATCTCTTGTAAACGTGACTCCGATTACCTCCCAATGTAGGGGCCCTTTACATACAATATAGGGACCTAATACATGCATACCAATGCATGTATTAGGCCCCTATATTGAGAGAGCACTGTGACGAAAATGTGCAACCCAGCATTCTACGTTACTCACAAGGTTTCCTTCCATCCCTTTCATCTGACATAGACCCTTCCAGCTCAGGCTGACTCGTGTCTATTCTTTCGCTGCGCGGACTATAACAGAAATATTTAATTTATTATAAATAAACCTTACCAGAATGGATTTTTGCCATTCCGAGAATTAAAAACACTTCTCGAGTCATCATTAAATAGAAAGAGCAAACCAAAATCTCTCTCTCCGCTTCTCAGAATCGATAAAATGTTCATAAAAATTAGTTTTAAGAATTTAAACGGTGTAAATATTCGTGCGAAAAGATTGTTCTAAACAATTTTATCGCTTGAATATTTAGGATATTTTTTTTTTTCTGGAAAATGTTTTATTATATCCGATTCGTGATTATACGAATTCAAATTTTGATTAAACGTTTAAGAATTAACATATTTGTTTGTACTTAAATCACTTAAAAAGAATAAAATTTAAAAAAATTCTATTATGACAATTTGATGACATTATAAGTAGAATAGCGTTTATAATTTATTCAAATTTAGTATAAATATTCAGAAAATTTCATTCTAAATTATTCACTAATTAAGTAATAAAATATCCTATAATTTTCTACGAGAGAGTTTTTATTTATTTAAAACCATTTAATTTATTTTAATGCAGTTTTTTGCTTTAAATTAAAGATTATAACAATAGTAAAACTATTACACTAAATACGATTATAGAACTAAGAAGAGCCTAAGAATAGTGAGATGGGCCCTGTTCAATTATAAATGCGAGTTTCCTCCTTTTCTTCTTCCTTCTTGTCTTCTTCCTCCTCCTCCTTCATTCTCATCATCTTTCTTCTAATCTTCCTCCTTTTCCTTCTCTTTCTCGTCATCTTTCTTCTAGTGGTATTCCTCATCCTTCTCAACCTCTTTCTGCTAGTCTTCTTCTTCCTCTTCCGCTTATCTAAAGATATAAATAATTGTAGGATTGGTGGAATAAGACAATGCAACGTGACCTACAAAAATCCCATTAAAAGCCCTACACAAAGGGATTTCTATGGAAAAACTGGCCCTATTTAAGTGTTGTTAAAAATTTCAATAAAATTACACGTTATTTAAATGATTAAGATTTTTTTATGCAATTGAATTTATTTTTTAAAAAATAATAAACTTTTCCAACTTCTATCTCAGCATTAAAATATTTTACATTTCATTTTCTTCATTCCGAAAATTGCAAAAAAATATTCGATTTTTCTTGTACTTCGAAAATAAATATGCAAGGTTTTTATTTATTTACTTAGCTAAATCGTCGCTAGCTTAATATAAAGTATATTAAAACTTATAAGTGCGCTAGGAAAGGATTTTTTCAAGTTACAAAATTGTAAACTAATGTATTTCATTTTGGAAACATAAAAAATGTAGAAAACAGGAATTTAGCATATGAAAAAATATTTTCTTTTTAAAGCTTTCGGCAGAATAAGGAATTTCATTTATTTTGGTTTCGTATATCATTTCTAAACGTATTTAAATACAATCAATCATTCACTACTCTAAATTTATTTCTACCCCATAATTAAAGTTAGAAAATTTATAATGAGCCAACAATCTCGACGATTCAGGAAGAATAAGAGGCAGAAGATGAGGAGGAGGAAGAAGAAAAGTCTAGAATAAAGATGATGAGAAGGGGAGGAAGGATCAGAAGAAAGATGATGAGAAGGAGAAGAAAGAAGAAGGAGGAAGAAGGGGATAGAAAAAAGATCATGAAAATGAGAAGAAAAGAGGAGGAGGAAGAAGGGGATAGAAGAAAGATAATGAGAATGAGAAGAAAGGAGGAGGAGGAGGAGGAGGAGGAGGAAGAAGACTAGAAGAAAGATGATGAAAAGGAGAAGAAAAGAAGAGGAAAAAGAAGAAGACAAGAAGAGGAGGAGGAGGAGGAGGAGGAAAGCCAAACTGATAATCCATTGGTTTTGACCATATTTGAAGAATTCTCTTGCATTCAGAGATTTATTTTTGAGAATTATTGAGAGATATTCTTTTAAAAGTCATTTCTAAAGGCTTCTTTATATAAAAATATCTTATTTTACGAGTTCCGAACTTAAGCTTTATCTCCACTTAAAAGAAGCAAGATCTAAAGAAAAAGAAATATTTATGAAACGATATAGTTTATGAAATTCTTTAGAAAAAAAATAAAGAAGAAAAAAAATCTTGTAAAGAATTATTTTTTAATCTATAAAACAGTATATTTTATCGAATATATCATCTTATCTTATAAGTTTCTTTTTGTTTTATCTTGTTTCTTATAAATGGGGATAAAGTTTTAATCTCAGAATTTTATCCTCAATTAAAAGGAAAAAAATTTTAATTCTTCTTTAATCCTTAATTCCACTCGTTCTATTGCAGCTTTTAGTGCTAAACAATTGCATTTTCTTCAACAGAGACGATAATAATCAGAAGATGATGCTTAATAACAGAATTTATCCCCATTTAAAAAAATTTAATTGCTCTTTAGCCCTTAATTCCAATCGTTCTATTGCATTTTATTATCAACTTTAATAACTATTCGTCACAACGCTCTCAATTTTAGTAGTGTCTTGCTCCTGTACATCATACTTTTCCTGTTAACAAAAGAGTTATATCAATGGGGATACTTCCGGAAAGGACTTATTCACGGCAAAAATTAAGAAAGTAAATTTTAAATGGTAAAATAAAATCTCACTTCTATCAGAATATTGCATGTTACCACAAATTTTTCATCAAAGTAAATTAAAATGTGCCGTAAGTATTTGAAAGCGAGAGAGAAAAACAATTATGGCGGCCCTTCCGGTTTGCTGGGGTGCGAAGACTCATACGATTGGCAGAATGTAGATCACTTGATGTAGACGAAGCTCTGATTCTGATTGGCTAAGTGTGCGCTTCCGTCACATAATCTTTCTAGTGTACCGGTACCATTCAGACATGGACGTATTTACGTCGAAACATTTATAACTTAATTTCAATTATTTCACGAATTTTAAATAAAATAACGCGTTCAAAATGAATTTTTCAGTTATAAAAATTCTCCAAAATGCATTTAATGATAAAAAACTTTCATTTCATTAATGAGACTAATGATGGTAATTTAATTACAAACGTTATCAGTTACATCTCTCATTTAATTAACGTGTTAATTTTTTTTCCAATTTAGTTCTTGATTTTAAATATGTAAATTTAAAAATAAAAAGAAAATGGATAATCGGAATTAAATTAATTTTGATCAAAAATTTTGTCTTGTCTAAATAATTTTTTAATTAGAGAATTTTTATGCAAAAATGTAAATTTTTAACTTTCAAAGTATTAAATGTACAGTACTTCAGTTGGATGATGAGCTGTTCTTTGGTTGGGTTGATGAAGAAGTGTACTTCAGTTGGGATGATGAAGTATATTTTAATTGGAATGATGAAGTGGTTGGAATGAAGTATATTTTAATTGGAATGATGAAGTGCTCTTCGGTTGGGATGATGAAGTGTGTTTTAATTGGAATGATGAAGTGTACTTCGGTTGGGATGATGAAGTATACTCCAGTTGGAATGAAGTATATTTTAATTGGAATGATGAAGTGCTCTTCAGTTGGGATGATGAAGTATATTTTAATTGGAATGATGAAGTGCACTTCGGTTGGGATGATGAAGTGTGTTTTAATTGGAATGATGAAGTGTACTTCGGTTGGAATGATAAAGTATACTCCGGTTGGAATGAAGTATATTTTAATTGGAATGATGAAGTGCTCTTCAGTTGGGATGATGAAGTATATTTTAATTGGAATGATGAAGTGCACTTCGGTTGGGATGATGAAGTGTGTTTTAATTGGAATGATGAAGTGTACTTCGATTGAGATGATGAAGTGTACTTCGGTTGGGATGATGAAGTGTGCTTTAATTGGAATGATGAAGTGTATTTTAATTGGAATGATGAAATGTTTTTTAATTGGAATGATGAAGTGTACTTCGGTGGTGATGATGAAGCGTATTTTAATTGGAATGATGAAGTGTACTTCGGTTGGAATGATGAAGTGTACTTCGGTGGGGATGATGAAGCGTATTTTAATTGGAATGATGAAATGTTTTTTAATTGGAATGATGAAGTGTACTTCGGTGGTGCGTATTTTAATTGGAATGATGAAGTGTACTTCGGTTGGAATGATGAAGTGTACTTCGGTGGGGATGATGAAGCGTATTTTAATTGGAATGATGAAATGTACTTCGATTGGAATGATGAAGTGTTCTTTGGTTGGTATGAAACTTCACTTAGGATGATTGAGATAATAAAAACGTTTCAAACGTACAAATTTTAGTCAAATATGTACACTTTTTAAACACGAGAAAAATTTATAAAGAAATCCTGTTTAAACAAAATTTAGTGTAAGAAGTTAATAAATTTACGCTCAAAAAACGAATAACTGATTGTTATAATAAGGATTTCTATACGGATTTGAAACATTTCGCATCAACCTCCTTGGAGTACTGTATGAAAAGTACATTTAATATTTTTAAAACTAAAAACTTAATTATTTTTAAATATAAAAACTCTCCTGGTAGACTTCCAATTAACAAATACATAATATTTTGGCCAGTCTTTGTCATTTTTTAATGTAATTCTGGTTGTCTATATTTTTTATCCTTAGATTTGCATATTTAGAAGCACTCACAGATATTAAATTCCTGTCTAAAACTTTTAAACAAATGTTATTTTAAGTAAAAATATTACCAAATTTTCTATTTATAAAATTATTTTGTCGAATTTTATGCTGAAGAGATTCAATTGAGAGAGTTTCTGGAGCGAATTAAATGATTAACAGGATTACAGAGCAACTCTATTCATCTATTAACTATATTTTATAATTCCAATTATTAATTATAATTAGATTAATTTAGGCCTATATTAAATTATTAACAAATTAATTCTTTAATTAAATAAAGTTAATAAATTTAATATTAAAAAAAATATAATTATTAGCAATTAATTGCCATAAAAATAAACCGCAATTTCGATGTAAGAAACGCGAATACAAAATTTTGTTTTATATTTTTTCGAAGCTTGTCTGTCCGTCACGCTCTTGCTTATCAAATACAGCAGACTCTCGATTATCCGGAACGAACGGCGGGGATAAATCGATACAGCGATTACCGGATAATCGAGAGTCTACTGTAGAAAGAGAAAAGAGTGGAAGTTTTTATTTTGTTTGCTTTCTATAGAATAAATAGATTTAAAGCGTTACAGACAGACTATGTATAAAATGTAATAAATATTTCTTCTATAAAAATAATTTGATTTATCTTTAAAAATATCCAAGTTTTTTTTTTCTTTAATTATTACAGTCGAACCTTTAATAACGGACACTTCTAAACGGCGGCCATTTTTTTCCGGGAACATTTCTCTATGAAATGCATACAAAATAACCTTCGAACAACGGTCATTTTTTAATGTTTCAGTCCGTTATATATTACGGACAGATGTTTACATTTCACACATCTAAAGTGTGTACAACACGTTCAATCAATTCCTTCATAATAGTGTGAAGTAAAACCTGTCTAAAACGAACTATACTATACTATACCGTCGCGACATTCTCGAAAGGGGTAGCCAAAAAACAAGTGGATTTCCTGGGCACTTCCTCTGAAGAACGTCATGCAGGCAGAGCATAGCATACTCAACCACTCTTTCACTTTGGAACTTGCTGACATCATGACCACATCCATACTTGACGTCCTTGTGCCATTGGCACCTTCTTACACTCGGAACCTGTTTCTCTTTCAGACATTTTTCCCCTTGCTCAACCCATCTTTTCCTTGGTTCTCGATTCATAGATAACATCAATGGAGCATTATCCTATTGGCAAAAAAAGGCGATTTTCCGGAGTGATACATTTATAAAAGATCTGTTTAGTGCGCCATGCACCAAACAGATCTTTTATAAATGTATCACTGTAGTAAGGATATCGAAATTTAAATTTGGCTCCATATCTGAGGACCCTAGTTTGCCGGAGCGGCGTACCACAGAACGTAACCCATCAGAGGTCGACTTAAAAAACTTACGAGAAAACTGGGGGATTTCCCCGGAGAAAAATGACGCCAACACTGCACGTGGGTCCCCTAATTCAAATTTTCCCGGGAGCTGTAATGCGCCACCGCATATATATATAATCAACGCATTTCTTCACAACATGCAACACGTTACACAAAGCGTAACCCAGTCAGAAATCTAAAATTAAAATTAACCTTGGTAAGTCCTCGCGTGTAACAAATAAAAACAATTACAAAAAAACAAAAGCAAAAACTTGTTTACACGGAATACAAAAGTTCGCATGATCCTCTGTATTAATTACTTCTAACATTTTATCGATTATTCTTCAGTTTTTATTCGAGAACGTAAACAAACGGAAATTAAAGTAACTGAATAATTCACGACTTCGTCTACAGCGACAGCTGTCGTTGTAGACAACAGTTGTCGCTGTAGACGTGTGTTCTTTCAAAATACAGGGCCCACTGATAAAACCACTCAACACTAGTCGTGGGTTCACACCTAGCAAACAGCCACAAGGAGTTTCCCGGGTTTTCTTCACGTTTGTAACATCTAAACAAGGGCCAATTTCCCATAAAAGTCCACAGAAGGCATCCCCTCGTCAGATGGCCACGTGTAAACAAATAAACCAGTATTTCAAAATATAGGACCTTATATATAATAATGGCATTCACTTAGCACTTCATACCTGCAATTACACAATATATTTGCTTATGAAGTCAAACCTGCAAACAACGGCCACTTACGAGAACATAAAAACTGGCCGTTGTACGGAGGTTATTTTGTACGCATTTTTGTTTTCAAATATACCCCAAAAAATGGCCGCTATTTAGAGATGGCCGTATTATACTACTCATACAAGATACATATAATAATAAAATCCCTGTTATAACGTCGTATACTTCGATTTAATATCTGCGGTAAATCGAGGCTTCGTGCATTTTGTACGAATTGAGAATTTCTCGGCAGACAAAATACTAATTTCCGAACGTTAAATCGGGATTAAACGGGTAAGATTTCGTGTAATTCTTGTATGGTTTTCCTACAAACATTTGACCGTTGAACTTTTAGTATTTCTCGCATTTAACACTTTCCCCATTTTGCATTATTTTAAATTAAATTCATTATTATGGATTAGTACTGTACATAAGCGGAACAAGTCGCAGCTTTAGGGCCTCTAAGTCTACAGCTTAAGGCCCTGCTGCGTTTTTACGTGTATTATTTGATGGAGAGAAAGGGCCTGTTACACGTTAAACATTAGGGCCCTTCCGTGATGTATTACTATCCGTTCATAAATTTTTTAATCTGTATGATAAGTGTATAAACAAATTCCAGTTTCCCGCATTTAAGGCTGTCACTTAATAATAATAACGAGTAAAATCGCCATTAAGTCCGACCCTACTGGAGATACACATGACCCCTCATTATCTCTCCACCCCCTCGACCTTTAACCACTGAAATTTAGTAGCATCAATCCTCCATACATACACACCTCCCTGCAAAATTTCAGAAATTTTCGACAAAAAGCAAAGAATTTATTAAGCTATAAAGCGGGTGAATCAAATCGTGACCCCACACATAAACATACATACATGCAGGAATTACCCCCCCCCNCCCACGACCGAACTCCCAGTGTTCAGGATACGAAGACCGCTTAGCCACTGGTGGGCGTATGTCCTGAAATGTCACCGTACCAATTTGACTATTTGGACTTGAATCGGGGTTACTTGAATTTGTACTTTAACGAAGCAGAATTGTTATTACTGGTTATATTAATGATAAATGATAGAAGCCTTCTTCTCATGCCCAATTTGTGAGGGACGTGGGCCAACATGCCTGGGCCTATGAATACTTTCAAGGTTTTTTCGACCGTCCAAATTCGATCCCAGATCCCCCATAGTGGTAGGCCGACTACTACGAAAAAATCCGCTCTAGTCAGGTTACATTGAGGAATCGTTTCCGTATTAGACAGGTTTCTGGATTATAATAAATGCTACACAGAAGATCTGTCTATTCCAAAACGCATTCTCTGTTTAGACAGGTTTGTTTTGTTCTGTTCGTTTTAGACAGGCCTTGCTGTATATTAAATTGATGAAAAAGTTCAAAATATGACATACAAAGACGTTTTACATGATTAAATTTTACTATGATTTACTTTGTTTTCCTTTATCTAAGAACACCTCTTTATTGTTATACTGTACCTGGTTTATGACATGTTAAATAACTGGAATTTTGCTGTATCCTAAATGAATTCTCACAGTTGGACTGTTCAGGAGCATGTTTACTCTTCCCTAAATTTTATTTTACACATAAATATCTGAAAAAAAAATGGTACATTTATACCATTACTTCCTTCAAATTCCAGTGTTATTGTATCTTAAATTATATTACCGATAACGAACCACAGAAATAATATAATAAATGAAATGTTTTAGATACTTCGGGTGAGAAATTTTTCACAAATTAACTATTTTACATGTTTTGTAAACAGCCAAACTTATAAATGAAGTTATTTAATTGTATTTATAATATAAGAAAATGTAATCATAATCAAAGTAATTAATTTTAACTATTATATTTCCAGTTATTCTGCAGATTTAATATGGGATGCATCTGTACATTTTTCAAAAGCTTAACAAATTATCATGGAAGTCACCTGACACCACAGCAACTGGAGAAACAGAGAAGACAACGTGCTTCTAAGGCTAACTCTCAGCCTCTCAGAGAAGATCCAAATTTCGAGTTGGAAAAATCTAGATACCTCTCACTCAAGTCTAGCCAACCCCTCGAAGAAGAAGGATTAACCTCTAAATTATTAGATAGAAGATCTTCCTCTCAGAATACAAAACATGTTACATTCTATTAAAGCTAGAGGATGTAATATTGTAACAATTAAACGAATTAATTGTTTTGTTAATTAATTGATTGTTAGGTTTTTATTTTGGTGGAGCAGCTCTCCATATGTTCCTTAAGTGTATATATTCATAATTTAATTATTTTTTAATGCAAATATTTGGGAATAAATTTAATAAGTATATGATTAAACTCAAATTTTTTAAATTAAATTAATTTAAAAAAATTAATAATCACGAAGATCCAATTAACCGGAATTTTATGCTGTTACATTAGACTGGCTTTATGACTCTTCCGCTTCTACGACTGGTGTACATTTTCTATTATGGCCGTACAAAATTCCGTATCTATCTGTTGTACATTATCTGGAATGGGGACAATTTCGTGGAAAATGAGTACTGAAACTCGCCACTGCGGCAGTTTTGGCGCTACAAGCAACAAGAAAAGTAGTTTCATTTGTGGGGATGCTCAGTGTGTGGTGTATCTTCAGAATGGGGACCACATTCTTTACGTCTTTAGCCTCTACGAAGCGTAAGTGTACAAACGAAATGCTTGTGCTTGCAGAGCCAAAAGTGCCACAATGGCGAGTTTTGGTACTAAGTTTACATTTTACGGAAACGTCTTTAGTATGTCGCGAAATGTTGTTGTTTGTTAAGTTATGGCAACGCAACACTTGGGCGATCTGCCTAAGGGGATGCCTTCCGGGAGGTCTTTTAAGGGAAACCAGGAAACTTTTAAGGGAAAGGAAACAGTCTATTCAGGCGTTAGACGTGGAGAATACCCGGAAAACTCCACGTGGCCAGCACGTCCGAGCGAGGCGCGAACACACGACCGAACTCCCAGTGTTCAGGATACGAAGACCGCTTAGCCACTGGTGGGCGTATGTCCTGAAATGTCACCGTACCAATTTGACTATTTGGACTTGAATCGGGGTTACTTGAATTTGTACTTTAACGAAGCAGAATTGTTATTACTGGTTATATTAATGATAAATGATAGAAGCCTTCTNCTCATAATAGTAAGATGTGATATTGCTTAGTTACTCAACTGAGATTATTATGAGTATACAAAAAAATACAGGGTGTCTGAAAAGTTACCATGCAGTGAGAAATTTGCAACAACATTAAAGTTATGCATAAGGCATTGCATACGAGACCTGTGAGTTGAATGTCCTTCATTTCCATTTTGTGGTAGATGGCATTACTGCTTGCTCATAGATGTTCTGGTTTTGCAAGACTTCTTTGCTGATTGCATAATCTCCCACGGAATATGGCCTGCTAGATTTCCAAACCTCATTCCCCAAATTTTGGGTCTTGGGAGACATTTCCAGCATTTGTTATAAGAGAAACTGCAATATTCTACGTAAAACGTCACTTGAACCTTTACAACTGCACAGTAAATTTTCAGAATCCTGTATTTACTAGTGTTATCTTATAGATTTTTGTAATAATAAGAATCTTTTCAGTGGTGATTTAATTTTATTTAATTTGATTGTAATACAACTTATCTTTCATAAATAAAAAATAAGCTTTTATATAGCTTTAATTGTGCAACATATTCCTGTCTTCTTATTTGATAAATTTATATAATTATTTCAAGTGAAAAAAAAACTTAAATAGAATGTTTGTCATAGACCTTTGCCATCTAACACTTTCAAATGTACAAACATGCTGATAATGACATATTCAAAGTTCTCCATCTTGGTTATTAAGTTCCCTTCCAAGTTTAATGTCTTCAACGGACAAGTAACTAAATCGGCAATATCTGGAATGTTCATTAAATCTGATATACATTAAGAAAAATGTTGACATCATAAAAATGAATTTTGACAAAAAATATTAAAATACTTAAATATAAAAAGGATACTGTTATTTTTTATTGATATTGTATAAAATAACAACAATGCAATGAAAATTAACTGAAACAGAGCACAGTGGCATAAAGCCAGTGGTGCCCAAATGTTTTGGTTGATGGACCAAATTTTCATATTTTTGTATATTCTCTATATATAAAAAGTAGGCCCATTTCTATTATTTATGTTATGTGTTAAATATGTTTGTGGAGCAGATTCGACACAGGAGCCATAGTTTGGGCACCACTCAGATAAGCAATCAATTTTATATTTGTTTATATGATATCATCATGCAATATTGAAGAAATTTATCATTAATGTAAAATATTAATGATAACCGATTCAACACACTAGTCTCCAAACGTACCACTAAATAATAGCCCGATAATAGGTCGTTTGGAGATATTATTGATAGCTGGTACATTTGCCGGTTATCAATAATAATCTTTCGTTCTTTGTCAAAAATCACAGTCTAAGAATAGACTAAAATTAAATAAAAAAATATTTTCAATAAGTGATAGGATTTGCAAAAAGATAATCCCAAAACCATATTTAAAATTTTAGAAATAAAATGGATTAGAGTTCATTCACATTTCATTACATCAAAGATGATGGAGTTTGACAGTTTTCTTACATCCTTTACACAAAGTATTTTAATCGTTTGAAAATATTTTATATTTTAAGAGTAGAGATGTTATTTATCAAAAAAGTATCTATTGCTTAGGAGAATTTAATGAAGATAACAAGGGAATTTTAGTAATTTGTCAAAATTAATTGTACTCTGTTATTGACTATTAATTAATTTAGTAAATTAACAGTCAATAATTCTATATAATTTCAGAAAATTATTGAACGAGGTTTGATTTAATTAAAACTGAATTATTGATGTCAACATGATAATTATTGAATAGTTATCATATGATGAAGTGTACTTACATACATACATAATAAATATATATCATAGTAACCACTGTATGTGGTTATTATGATATTATAACAACAACTTGACCAAATTTAAATAAGTAAAACATTGATTTTTATTTAAAACATTAATAATTTAACTTGTTTAATCATAAAATAGTTAGTATTTTTGTAAAAATACAACAGTAAATCTTTTAAATAAATAATATTGTAAGAACAAGAATGTTGAAAATTAACAGCTGTAGCCAATTCTTATAAGCCACTCGCATGTATGGAATAGTTCCTGTATGCGTCAAAAGATATCTTCTTGCTGCCTTTCAGCACATGGATATTTTTTTAAAACAGAGTAGCCTAAAAGAATATGTTACAGCTTTTAATCTTCAGTGTTCTTGTTCTTAGAAAATCTTAAAAAGTAATATTATCATCATGTTTTTACAAATTTTAAAATTAATTATGTGTCTTTGTCTTTTCAGATTATTTAAAATCTTATTTATATATATTTAACATCCCCAAATAAAGTTTAGTCTTCCGTCTTAAAAATCATGGTTAGATTTACTTTAAAAATATTAAATAAATAAAAATTCAGATTTCTACATAAGGCTACTTTTTATCATTTTAGATGAATTTTATATATTTTACAATATATCATTAACATATCTTTATTGATCTTGATGGAATGCCCATACTATGAAGATACAAAGTTAATTTGTTTAAAAATTAATAAATGTAGGTTACCATAATTAAATAAACAGAAATATTAATAAAAAATTAATTGTATAAAATAACAACAATGCAATGAAAATTAACTGAAACAGAGCACAGTGGCATAAAGCCAGTGGTGCCCAAATGTTTTGGTTGATGGACCAAATTTTCATATTTTTGTATATTCTCTATATATAAAAAGTAGGCCCATTTCTATTATTTATGTTATGTGTTAAATATGTTTGTGGAGCAGATTCGACACAGGAGCCATAGTTTGGGCACCACTCAGATAAGCAATCAATTTTATATTTGTTTATATGATATCATCATGCAATATTGAAGAAATTTATCATTAATGTAAAATATTAATGATAACCGATTCAACACACTAGTCTCCAAACGTACCACTAAATAATAGCCCGATAATAGGTCGTTTGGAGATATTATTGATAGCTGGTACATTTGCCGGTTATCAATAATAATCTTTCGTTCTTTGTCAAAAATCACAGTCTAAGAATAGACTAAAATTAAATAAAAAAATATTTTCAATAAGTGATAGGATTTGCAAAAAGATAATCCCAAAACCATATTTAAAATTTTAGAAATAAAATGGATTAGAGTTCATTCACATTTCATTACATCAAAGATGATGGAGTTTGACAGTTTTCTTACATCCTTTACACAAAGTATTTTAATCGTTTGAAAATATTTTATATTTTAAGAGTAGAGATGTTATTTATCAAAAAATAGGAGACAGCAGTAAGATACTTCCTTTAATATTTGTAGTATAAGAAATTCAAATTTAAAGAAACTGTATATCATCATCAAAAACTTGAGCTTATTGATGTAGTATAGTGTTTCCCTTTTAGTATATATATATTTCTTTAGCATTCTCGTAAAATCAGTCAAAAATGATACATTGAAAGATAAATTTAAATATTTTTAATTTAAGCATTTATTTTATAAATAAAAAAATAATTGTCTAAAAGTACCTTAAAGTATGTTGTTAATATAAAGTCGTGTCTGAAAACTGAATTTACAGTTTGAAATTCAACATTAAATTATTTTGTTCCCTTGTCTTCCAACATTTATACTGCCCCTTGCTCTCCAGCACCCCTTTTGATTCTTCTATAGCCCCTTTGTGGATATAGCAGCCACTTTTGGAATTACTGATGTAGCATCACATCTAAATTAAATATACTTAAACACTATTCATTTATATTTTAGTAACTTCAGCTTTGAATGAAATTGAGTTTGATATATATTACAAATTATATTGACTTTATATAAAAATATGAATTTTAATATTTATAATAATTCACCTTTATAACACTATTATAAGATTATGAAGAGAAGGATTTTAACTTTATATGATAATAAAAATTAAACAGAAATCAAATTGTTTTAAGTAATGAAATGAACTTAAAGTTTAAAACATTTAATTTTCTTTGAAAAATACATAAATACTGTACAAGGAGAGAAATTTTTCCAAATTAAAAAACTAATTATATAATAAATCAAACCTGAAAATTTAAACTTCTATAACAATAATTTCAATATCAGAAAAATATGGAACAAGAATGAGATCAGTTTTATCGAGGTGCCAGATAGAAATGTTAAATTCAATTTAAATACTTAAACAAAATCAAGTTTCTAAATATTTAAGTATCCAAGTATGAATAATCTGCAAGTCTTTCAGCATATTATAATCTATATTGTTTGTGTTAGTTTTATGAATGGGCAAGCATAATCAAATTAGTCGGCAAGGCTTACTTTTGAATGTAGAACAAACTCTCAATTCAAATTCATGAATTGGTCCTTATTTGAATTGGAATCCCCTACAATTTTTGTCATACGAATTCAATCTCATAATAGTAAGATGTGATATTGCTTAGTTACTCAACTGAGATTATTATGAGTATACAAAAAAATACAGGGTGTCTGAAAAGTTACCATGCAGTGAGAAATTTGCAACAACATTAAAGTTATGCATAAGGCATTGCATACGAGACCTGTGAGTTGAATGTCCTTCATTTCCATTTTGTGGTAGATGGCATTACTGCTTGCTCATAGATGTTCTGGTTTTGCAAGACTTCTTTGCTGATTGCATAATCTCCCACGGAATATGGCCTGCTAGATTTCCAAACCTCATTCCCCAAATTTTGGGTCTTGGGAGACATTTCCAGCATTTGTTATAAGAGAAACTGCAATATTCTACGTAAAACGTCACTTGAACCTTTACAACTGCACAGTAAATTTTCAGAATCCTGTATTTACTAGTGTTATCTTATAGATTTTTGTAATAATAAGAATCTTTTCAGTGGTGATTTAATTTTATTTAATTTGATTGTAATACAACTTATCTTTCATAAATAAAAAATAAGCTTTTATATAGCTTTAATTGTGCAACATATTCCTGTCTTCTTATTTGATAAATTTATATAATTATTTCAAGTGAAAAAAAAACTTAAATAGAATGTTTGTCATAGACCTTTGCCATCTAACACTTTCAAATGTACAAACATGCTGATAATGACATATTCAAAGTTCTCCATCTTGGTTATTAAGTTCCCTTCCAAGTTTAATGTCTTCAACGGACAAGTAACTAAATCGGCAATATCTGGAATGTTCATTAAATCTGATATACATTAAGAAAAATGTTGACATCATAAAAATGAATTTTGACAAAAAATATTAAAATACTTAAATATAAAAAGGATACTGTTATTTTTTATTGATAAATTTTCTAATTGCTTTAGATTTCCAAGTCCAAAACAACTGGATATAGAATTATTATCCAATATTAGATTTCTCACACAGACAAGATAACACAATGGCTGGACTGATTTTAATAAATTGTAAGATAAATCAACTGCTTTTGCAGTTGCAAAAAAGTCTACGTGATGAAGAGACGTTAACTGTTTTCTTGAAAGATTAATTTCATTATTCCCTTCTGCTTCTTCAATTGCATTCTGAATTATAAATCTACTTTCTGAATAATAAAATAAGTTATACATTCAATTTATAATAAAATTTGTAAATAATGTGTTTAAAATTCATACTTAAATCATAGAAATAATTTTTCCTTTTTGGATCCACTTCAGTTAGCTGGTCCAAACATTCGAGTATCAATTTGTTGTACTGTTCGTTTTTAAGAGCTCTCATCAACAATACTATGGTAAATAAAATCCCTATAATAAATAATTCATTTTAATTAGAAAATATAAAAATTTATCCAAGATCCTATAACAAAAACTGATTAGAGCATAAATATGATAATCAGCATTAAGTGCCTAATATGCTGATAATTAAACAAATGTTTATTAGTCAAATTATTCTATGTATTTATTTGGTAAACTGATACAATTCTGTATTAATGCTAATATTAAGAGTATCTAGTACTTACTGATAGCATCTTAATGCTATTAGTAAACTTTCTGCCAACTCTGTATGATTATTTGTCAAATATTAAATCATAGACATAATTTTTTGATAGTTTTAACAATTTATAATAATATATCATTAACATGAAAAAATATTAGATATGAACAGATTTTTAATTAAAGATTTTGTTTTTAAATGACATATTTTCTCTTTTTAAAAGGTAATTTTTACAAAACTTCTCATATAGTTTAGCCCTTAAATATTATTTTTAACAGCTTTAATTTTGAGTACAAAACAAAGGTTTAATTAATTACCATGTTTTCTTGACTTAAAATAAAGATAAATTTTACAATCAATGGCATCTTATATTCACAATCCAAAACAACAATTAAGGATCATTGCTCATGTAGTGAGTGCATTATTCTTCAATAATAGATGTTATCCACTGTACTGTTCAATGGTCATATCAATTTAAATGAACTCTACCAGTAATGTTTGTAATTTAAATTCTTTTTTAATGTTTAAAATACCTTTGAGATGACATCATGATGCAGCACTAAAGTAAAAAGTTATTATTTACACAGAACAGTATGAAAATAGATATGTCAAACATTACCTATTTCAAGACTTTTTTTTTGCTAACTTGTTGTTACTTTCAATAAAATTGATTAATTTAAAATTTCTCTCCATAAAATAAAATCTTAAAATTCTATTTTAAACTCATCTTGGAATCAATTACATCTTAAAATTGAAGAAATACAGTGTATTATATTAACATGTTAACTATAATATCATGATCACTTTAATTAAAATAATTCTGATCTCCAATATTTATTGTTGCAAAAATTTTTTGTTCGACCCAATAAAAAGAAATATTTTACAATTGTAATAATGTAATTATACGAATAAACATTTCAGAAATCCTAAGAACAAATATTCTTACATTTATTGTTTGGTTCTAAATCTTGTAGTTGTTTGCATGATTCAAGTTCTTGTTCTAAAACTGATGTAGTACTAGCACTCATTTCATCTCTAAAAAAGAAATTTATAAAAATCTCTGTTGTTATACATAAATTAAAATATTTTATTTCATAATTTGTAAAAAATATAAAAATATTTCCATTATATCATGACAAATATTCATTATATTCTATTTTTAGAACTTTTTAAAAAAATTCAAATTGTTTTATAAAATTTATTTCCACAGTTATACTTCATAATAAATAATCAGAAACTCTACAATATAAGTAAAATATTATATTTTCTGTTCTGTTTAATAATTATTGATGCAGTTTGAAAGTAAACAATAAAATGAAAAGCAATATTGCTTCAACACTATTAAATTTTAATTACAAATGAGGATTAATTTGAATTGAAATTCATATACAAGATAATCAATTAAATCTTGCTCTGAATATAAAGCACTTAAATATTTAAAACACTGTTAAATGTTTATCTCAATAACTGTTCTAATCCCAATGCTATTCATTAGTAAATTTTCTGCCAACTCCATTTGTTATATATGTATACACAGGATGAGTCACTGGTGGTATTCAGTAGTCTTCAGGTCCAATTTCACTCCCTACTATCTCTCCCAACATAACTTCTATGGACTTTTTCCTCTTGGGACAAATTAAGAAAATGGCTAAGTTCAGTGTCCTTCTACTGAAAACAATATGAAAATCAAAATTGTTTGTAAAGTCTTTGTAAGATTACTAGACATGAATTATGAAATGTATTAAATGCCTTTCCTAGAAGAACAAATGCCTGTATATACCAAGAAGGTAATTTAAATAAATTTTGAAATGTACTTTCATTACTATCGTGTTTCTGTCAAGTAAAGTTTTGTCAATAAACTTACTTCCTAGCATAAAAACTTTTGGAAAAAAAGAGAAATAAGAGCTTTAGAAGAAACTGGACAATATATGGAACACCATTAGGATTAAGAAAATGTGAGCTATTATAAAAGATGTTTATTTTGTTGCATACTATCTATATAGTGGTTCAAAAGAGCCCCTTATAATTTAGAAAAAAACCTATTTTGTTCTGTACCTCATAAACTGCTGATTTTCAATGTCACCAAAATTGTCCTATCTGTTCTATAAACATGATTATAGTTCCAACTTCCTACATCCAACAGTTTCCAAGAAAAGATTTCTGAATGCCATCAGTGAATAACCATGTGTATTATATATTAATTTAATGTTAAATAATAAATTAGCATCTTCATTTATCTTTTATACAGTTTTTCTTATTTCATTACAAAAATGAAGTTACCAATTTTTTAACCTGGATAAAAGTTATATGATTCAAATGTTGGAATTATACAAAATATTTTTTTATTTATTTGAGAATCCCAAAATAAAAAATTCACACACACACACACACACACACACACACACATATATAGNTGTGTGTGAATTTTTTATTTATACTTGTATATGATCATATTTGGTACAAGTTATTTGAATTGTTTTCAATACATATTCAGCTTGTTGATAATTCAAATAAAAATTAAAAATCCAGCAAGAGTAGAGGTGTAGGTGAGTTTTATGAAAAAGTTTAAATGTTAATAACAAATAAAATCTTCATTAAGTCCTACCCCTCTCGAGATATATGACCCCCCCTATTTCCCCCCTCTCAACCTTTCACCACTGAAATTTAATAGCATCATTGCCCCTCATATACAAGCCACCATGCCAAATCTCGTTTCTTAATCTTTACCCCCATCCTGAGATATTAAGCAAAATAGAGGCCAACACATGCACACACACATCCAGAGAATTTTTTTTTGCCATTTTTTTGATTTTTTTGAATTCAGGAGATTTGGAAAAAACTCAGAGGGTCAAATTTGACATGATTTCAATATTTTCCCTTGTTATGTACACATAACAACTGGAAAAATAAAAATCATATTTTCCTTACCACTATGAAGCACAATTTATAATTGTTACACTTAAATATTAAAATTCAAAACTGGAAAATGGTTACAAATTTCACAGGTCCATGGGAACTCCACAGATATGAATGTAAGAAACTCAAAACCAGTTAAACAAATGAGAATATTATTTTGATTGAGCACTTTTTGAGAATCTCAATCCCACCTTCAAAATTTATACTACTGGTTGGTTACATTCAAAAAGTTATGTATGAACAATTCTTCTATTCATATTGTCAGAACATCAAATGTTATTGATCTGAAGATAGGATTGAGAATCCTAAAAAGTGCTTAATCCAAGTAAATATCCTGACTTGTTTAACTGCTTTTGAGTTTTTTTCTTATAGTGAATATTAAATTTTGAAATTCCATTTGATATAGTCATGAAAATTTCACTAATTTCTTTGTAAAATACAATCTTTTTTAAATCATAAAACTACAAAGCTCGAAACCATACTCTAAATGATGTTTATTGTATATTAAAAATTTTTATTTTGGATTTCTTCATTTATTATTCCTGTTCGGTGGTCATTATTAGTCTTATAATTTAAATTTATAAAATTTTTGATGTTAAAAATATTTATTTAAATACAAATTAATTTTATATTAAATAATAAATGTTATACCTGAATATATTTGATTTATTAATCTCGTTATAAATATGTTTTTCTTCTTCTTCGGCATTTAGTAAGCATTTAATCTTGTCTGAATAATCATTAACTGTGAGAGATATATCAATTTCTGTATTTTGATCTCCAACATTGTTTTCAGTTGGCAGCAAACATATCTAAAGGATATTAAGAACATATTTAATAATTTGTTAATTTTTTAATAGAGCAATTAAGAGCTACATAAAGCAAAGTTACATTAATAATATAATGTTCTTATATATTGCTGCACAATAGTTATTAATGCTAGCATAATACAGTCTGTATCTTAAACATTAGATCCAAGCATTTATTCTTATAATATGAACAAAATAACTTTATTTTCTTGAAAATAATAGTTTTCCAATGTTATTTTAACTCTATATGCTGTCAAAACATTAAAGATCAAAAAATTTTATTAATTTTTTTTTTCTGAATTAAAACTATTTAAATATTTTATTTTTTTAATAGTCTGTCTAATTTCATTATTTTAAAAATATTTATAACCTCAATATGGCATTTTATTTTGAAATTATTCAGAAATCAAGAAACTCAACAGTACAAAAACACATAAAATGCATAATTCAATATAAAGTTCAAAAAATTGCATAATTTTTTCTTAAACTTATAAACCAGCTTTTCAATAAGCAAAAAGGGATACAGTAAAATCTTAGTTATGTTTTTGATGGGACTATATAAAAAAATTGCATAAATGATAAAAATATATAACTGAAAACTGCCAATCTTTACAAACAAGCCAAAATGGTCGATTACACTCACAGAACAACAAATTGCATATGTCAAATAACAAAAACATCCATTAAAAAACAACGAAAAAGTAATAAAAAAATATAAAAATTGTAACAAATTATATAAAATAATTAGTAACTTTAGTTTGATGACATTTTTTTTATGTGTATTTCATATATAAATATTTCTAAATTACATACATTTCAAATTTTCTGAGGAGAGTATTCCATGTGGGAAAAATATATGGGCTCAACACATCATCTTCTAACACTGAAGATGGTGTGTTTGGAACAGATATGTTGTTATTTTCTCACAAATACTTCTGAGGTATGATTGATTTTTAATGAATTTTTTGTTTTGTTTTGACTATTAATGTCTGTGAAGATGGTTTGTAAGAGCCAGAAGTGCTAAAACAACAAAAACAAATTCTCAAAAAGCACTTCTTTTTGGATTAATAAATCAAATTTGTCATTTCAGAAATTTATTCAACAATTTTTCAGAAAAAATATAAAAAATATAGATTTATTTAAAAAGAATATTCAGTTAATCTTACCCAAACAGAAGAAGCAAATGTGGAAGGAGTTGGTTTATTCCATTTTACGTTTAAAATTACATCATTAGCATAAATTTTTATAAATTCTTCAATTTCTTCAGCCTTAAGAGTAGGGAAAAAAAGTTAATCAAAATTAAGCAAAAATTTTTTTAAATAAATAATTTATAATTTATTCTATAAATTATAAATTAAAAAACTGCTTACTAAAACTGGCTGTGATAACTGAATTATGACTTTTTGAAGAGATTTTTTTATATACACAGAATTAATCTGCAATGGTTTCTGCTCTATGAAAAAATAAATAAAACATAACAATATTTATAAATATTTATTAAAACTACACTCTTTAAAAAATTTCAGGATGATATATGCTTGTTTTAAGTTAAAAATTATGTTTGAAGAAATTAAATAAATGATTAAAAAAACATATATTTTAATTAATTACTTACTTCTACCTAATAACCAGCGATGATAAAACCAGACACTTTGATCACTAGGATCAGTAAATGCAGCATTTTGGACCAGTTCATACTCTTCAATTGTATAAAATGTAATGTATATTATTACAAAATTACATTTGTTTAAGATTAGATATTAAATAAAAATTATTAACCTTCAAGTAACTTTTCTTCTTTAACCGTTCCTTTGATTTTTCCTTTATATATAACAGGTAATAATGAACTTCGATAATGCCAAGCAGAATAATTAGAAAAATTTGCTTCAATTTTCTTTAAGGTAAAATTTAACTCATCCGAAGGCTTCACTTCAGCTTTATTGCACACAAAGCGTCGAAAATCCCAACCATGAACTAAAATAAAACAGATTTAAAATATAATTAATATATACATATAGTTTATTTTGATAAACACATCTGTCAAAGAGCCTTAATCATATTCCAGCAAGATATAATTCAAAATAAAACTTTTGGATTAACATTTTCAATCTATAAATTCAATCTACAAAACTTCCATCATCAAGAGATCAAAACATTCTGACTCCATCAGGATACTTGAAGCATTGAAGATATTTAAATCTGCCAAAAAAAAAAAAGAAAAAAAGGACCATTGCTTTAATTTTAAAGACAAAAAACAATGCATGGCAATCCAACCAACGGTGACCTCAGGTTGTGAAGCAACACCTGTACAATGTTTTTTTTAATTTTAAAATTAACTCATCACAAAATTTCTAAAAGTTTGGTACAATCATTCATCTTATTTTACAACGAATTTCTATTTACATACATCAAGAAATACAAGCAAGGCCACAAATTATTACAATTAATAATAAAATAAAATAAAAAAATCTAAATGCTTAAAATACATTTACTTAAAATTTCTTCTTACAGATTCCTTTAAAAATCAAAAAAGTCTTTTCCCAGTTCAATAAATTAGTTTTGTTTCTTTTTTCACCTCTTCGACATTACACTCAGAATAAGTAAATTATTAAGATATTGTAATTTGTAAAGTATGTGTCCTCTAAAGATTTACAAAATCATTCCAATAATATGTGATATTTTCCTCTCTACATTACAATCATTAACTGTACAATATTCTTAAAAACTGACTTCATTCTATTATATTTTAAATCTAATAAATGCTCTTTCAACTTAACTCCAAATTTTCTTTTTGTTTCCTCAATATAATATTGAGTATCTGAGTATGTGCAAGAGGTAGAATGTACTATTTCCACTGCTTCTTTAATATTGCTCGCTTGGTTTTTTTTATTAAAAATATGGTGCTAAAGTTTATTTTGTTTTGCCACTAAAGTAACATGCAATTTAAATAAATTTTTCATTTTTCAAATACTCGATTACACTCACAGAACAACAAATTGCATATGTCAAATAACAAAAACATCCATTAAAAAACAACGAAAAAGTAATAAAAAAATATAAAAATTGTAACAAATTATATAAAATAATTAGTAACTTTAGTTTGATGACATTTTTTTTATGTGTATTTCATATATAAATATTTCTAAATTACATACATTTCAAATTTTCTGAGGAGAGTATTCCATGTGGGAAAAATATATGGGCTCAACACATCATCTTCTAACACTGAAGATGGTGTGTTTGGAACAGATATGTTGTTATTTTCTCACAAATACTTCTGAGGTATGATTGATTTTTAATGAATTTTTTGTTTTGTTTTGACTATTAATGTCTGTGAAGATGGTTTGTAAGAGCCAGAAGTGCTAAAACAACAAAAACAAATTCTCAAAAAGCACTTCTTTTTGGATTAATAAATCAAATTTGTCATTTCAGAAATTTATTCAACAATTTTTCAGAAAAAATATAAAAAATATAGATTTATTTAAAAAGAATATTCAGTTAATCTTACCCAAACAGAAGAAGCAAATGTGGAAGGAGTTGGTTTATTCCATTTTACGTTTAAAATTACATCATTAGCATAAATTTTTATAAATTCTTCAATTTCTTCAGCCTTAAGAGTAGGGAAAAAAAGTTAATCAAAATTAAGCAAAAATTTTTTTAAATAAATAATTTATAATTTATTCTATAAATTATAAATTAAAAAACTGCTTACTAAAACTGGCTGTGATAACTGAATTATGACTTTTTGAAGAGATTTTTTTATATACACAGAATTAATCTGCAATGGTTTCTGCTCTATGAAAAAATAAATAAAACATAACAATATTTATAAATATTTATTAAAACTACACTCTTTAAAAAATTTCAGGATGATATATGCTTGTTTTAAGTTAAAAATTATGTTTGAAGAAATTAAATAAATGATTAAAAAAACATATATTTTAATTAATTAC
>NW_019385534.1:165298-177111 GCF_000671375.1 Centruroides sculpturatus | reverse complement strand
ATTTCCTGGGCGAGTTCTGTGTACTTGCTAATTTTTTCAGTGCATGTGTTTTGTACATTGTGAGTGTTTGGAATGGCTATGTCTATAATGTATGTGATTTTATTGTGTTTGTCAATGAGTGTGATGTCTGGTCTGCTGCGGTAAATTGTTTTATCTGTGATTATGGCTCTGTCGTAGTACAGTTTGTGCGTGTTGTTTTCCAATACTGTCTGTGGAATGTATTTGTAGTATGGTTTGTGGATGTCCAATAATTTGTGTTTCTTTTCAAGCTCTTGATATATTTGCTACTTGATTATGTCTATGTAAATAATCTGACTGTGCCAAGAGCTTGCAACAAAAGTGATGTGTTGTATGGTTTCTGGCATGATGTGACATTTTCTGCATGTGTCGTTTGTGATTGTTGTACCTTTGATTATGTTTTCTGTAGTTTTTAGTATTTATGACCTAATCCTGTATGGCAATCACAAATCCTTCCGTCTCCCCAAAGAGGCATCCCTGATCTAACCAGATGTTTCACACAGTTCTGTCAACAAAATACTGAGCCAGGTCATAAGGATGCCTGCCATGGAGTGCCTTTCGAGCCAATGTATAACTCCAAAAGAGTATGTGAGTACTGGGATGACATATGTGTTTATTGCTTTAACTGTGTGTTTTGCATTTAACTCTGTTCTGAGGATAGCATTCAACCTACTTTGGTATTCTTTAATTAACCTTTGCTTTATTTTTATGTTCTGTTAGTTTGGCCTGTTGGAATCCTAAATACTTGTAGAACTCACCCTCTTTCATGGATTCAATAATGTCTCCATTTCCAAGTGCAAAATCTTCTTTCTTCAGGATTCCTTTTTCTATGTGAAGTTTTTTTTGCATTTGTCTAAGCCAAACTCCATTTGTATGTCCTTGGTGTATGAATGTGTGATTTGTAGGAGTTGATGAAGTTGTTTCTGTGTGGATGCATAAAATTTTATGTCGTCCATGTACATGAGATGTAACAGCATAAACTGTGTTGTTTTTTCATGTCTGATATTGTAGCCATATTGCATGTTGTTTAACATGTTGGATAATGGGTTCAGGGCTAGGCAGAACCAGAGAGGACTCAAGGAATTTCCTTGAAAAATTCCTCGCCTAATGAATATTTCGTTTGTTTGTATGGAAGTGTTACTAACTCTGAGATATAGTGTTGTTCTCCAGTGCTGCATAGTTTTTTGGAAGAATGCAATGAGTAATGGATATATTTTGTTTATTATTATTATTATTATTATTATTATTCTCATCATTAGGGATGTGGGAATAAATAGCATGCTATGAAAATTAAGGGAATTTTAATCAGTGATTCATCATCAATGATTATAAAAAGATTACAAGATATCTTGCAATCCATTTTCTAGATTTATTTATTTATGAAGTGAATACATTCATTACACAATGAAAACAGATAAGAAAATCAAATAATATTTAAATATTATATTTATACACATTTGCATTACATAGCACATCTGCGTGAAAAGAGTTATAAGTAACAACATGGGTAAATAACAAGAAACAAAATCTTAAGGACTGATGAAATATCAGAGAAGTCTGAATGGAATTCATGATGATATCAAAAAATTCTTTATTGAATATCCACTTTAAGAGACTAAGAAGTTTAAGTCAAAAAGATTTTTACAAAGATTCTGAACAAAATGAGTAGGCAATTACTATGCTGAAATAATCCCTATTTAATTAAAATTTAAATCTGAACTTTTATGTTTCTTACATAAAAATGATACTGCTTGTATGATTTGACTTCTTTAATTTTAAATAAATCATTTTCAACTATTTTACAGATCATTTCAAACAGATGAAATTTTTACACAAAAATCAATTCAATAATTCTGTGAAAATTAATACTTACTTTCTCAAAAGCTTTTTTTGTACCAGCTTTATAAATTTTCAATTTTCTCTCTCTCTCTTTTTGTTTAGCTGCTTCTTGCTCGGCAGTAGTTTTTACTTTCAATCTTCCATGCTAAAAGTAATAACAATATATGTATATAATAATGTATATAATAACGATGATGATGATTATAATTATAATAATACTAATAATAATATTTGGGAGACCAAAAACCTATGTGGGGATATAATAGTTCTCACAACTAATTCCATTCATTGTAACAGATAGACATTATATTGATTGATTAAGAATATAGTTTTATACAGGGCTGTGCAATGCTATGATACAGAGAGGCAGTCACATCTGGCGGCATAAGCAACATTTAATGGGTGGCATTTCAAAGACTTGCATCATACTGAGAAAAAATCTACTGCACAGCACTGATTTTATACTCTTCATCAATACAAAATTCTCAACACAAGTACCTTCAAGAACGTGTATGCTAGGAAAATTTGGAACACAAATTCTCATATGGGCTGCCCTCATTTTATGCTGGTCTGATTTACATTGATCGACAATAACATTGGTTTCAAATTTTCCCCTAAAAATCTCAAAACATTTTTCTGCAATGTGTAGAATAATTTTTGCAACTGCTAAATGCAATTATTTTTACCATGCCTTATGGTAGTGCTAGTAGCACTAGCAGAAACATTGCTTTAATAATTCTAAGCAGTTTTGGTTTGTTTATTATTCTAAAGTATTTACTGTTTACGTGATATTTTACCATTTTGCAGTGAAGTTATTGCTTCTTTGGATACTGCACTGGTATTAAATAATCGCACCATAATAGAAATCATAAAAATGCAGTGATGTTTCTAATTTTACAACATTTTCAATAATTTTTTATCAATCTTCTTCAGGATAAAATGGTGATCGAATAATGGTTTTTGTTCAAAATGAACAGAACATATACATATTTGTTATACATTTATATTCCCTTCATTTCAAAAGAAAACTGCTTTGAATAATAAGGTTTCAAATTTCAAATACACTACGTTATTCAGACATTTCCATTTTTCAAATAATACCTGAAGGAGATCTTAGGGGAAAATTAAAAATATTTGTTTTATAGTGAAATAAAGTTGCTGGGCTAGATAAAGGTATACTGTGGTTATTTATTTGTTTCATTGTCCACTTTTGTGAATTATTTTGCTTTCACATAAAGTAAACTGACATTTCACAATAGTAAATATCATGTTAGCAATAATTTTATACAGTAAAAGTCCTGTAATCCAGCAAGCAGCTGAATTATTGAAATTGCTGAAATATTGAGATGAAGAATGAGATACAATATATCCGGAACAGATCACTCACAAACCTCCTGGAATTGCTTGCCAAATTTGATCCCAGAGCAGTAGCCAATGCCTCGACTGTCTCAACAGTCATCTCATTGTCAACAAGTTCATAGTTTTTCTTTTGCTCATCACTTTTTTTAAGTTGGTATTATATTCAATGTTCAAAATTTGTTACTCTGAAAGTTGTCAACCTGGTAAGATGTGAACTCTGAATAAGGAGTTTGTCAGAGCCGTAACTAGGCAGGTGCAACAGGTACATTCGCACAGGGCCCACTTGGAAGGGGACTCAAACTGCTGTTCAAAAGAAATTATACTTTTAAATCTTAAATTTTTCCTCCTTTTTATTGGTGATTACATTTTGCCTTATTTACATCCTAGATGTCTACTCACCAGTGTTCCCAACCGTGGTGACTTTTAGAGGGACGTAGTGATATAGCGGAGACCGCAGACAAATCAGCCAAAAGTAGCGACTTTTGAAATTTTGTTTATTTATTTTTTTAGAAATTTAAATTTATGTTTATAGTTTTCAAATTTATAGATTTTTTCTCTACTTTATAGAGCTCTCTGGTAATGACTAATATTATTATATTATGATATACAAAACCGTATTTTTAGATTTTTCTAGTGTGCAGAGCTATAAATCTGTAAAGTTACATTTTGTAAGAAAAATAAATCTGCCCGGGGATTTTTTTAATTGCTAAATTGCTAAATAGAAAACGTGGTAACTCTCGAATAAAATCTTAGTCTCGAGGTTGTAAAAGGCGTGCAAAAATTCTGACATAATTTTTTGCTTTGTAGTGGTACGTATATATGTTGTATACCTCAACGGTGGATTAAGCAGTAAGCAAACTATGCGGCTGAGTAGGGCCTCGAAGGGGCCCCCCAAGGTCTTTAAAATGCTACTGAAAAAAGGCTGATTTTTGCTTTCTCTATGGCTCTTCTTTACAATACATGAGTGTTGCTGATTTTAAAAAAAAATCAACTGCAGATCTCGCTATTAAATATAGCAAAGATTAAAAAAAGTACGAATTCACAAGTGAAATTGAAAGTTTTAAGTTTGAAGTAACGACTCTTATACAAAATATAAAAACTGCATCTCCGCTTAATATTCTACAGGCTCTTCATGATTTTGGTTTAATTGAATCTTACCCAAATATCAATGTCGCTCTTCGAATATTTCTAACTCTTCCCATTTCTATTGCTTCGTGCGAGAGAAGTTTTAGCAAGTTAAAATTAATAAAAAATTTATTAAGATTAACTATCGGGCAAGAACGATTGTCCAATATTTCTATTATTTCAATAGAATACATTATCATTAAAAATANAGTGCAATTCATTATTTTCCAATTTTCTGATATATATAAATATATATATATATATATATATTTCAGTTCAATCTGAGGTAATGGTACTGATATATATTTATTTCTGTGTACAAATTCAACAAGTTCAACTAAGCTATTCTCCTTTTAAACATTTAATGCACTTTGCACTGAATCTTATTGTAAAGATGATACCAATAGATGAGTTTAAGAGGCAACTACTTCAAGTGTCAAATTAGAATACATACTAAAAAGTGCCATAATGTTCATAGAAATTTGCATTGTTCTTAGGCTTACCTCAGGTTGAATGGTACTGTTAGATGGATACAGGTCTTTAATATCTTGACATTAATTAAAGATCTGTATGCATCACATATTAAAGACAGGTCTTTAATACATGATTTTTCAATTTTAACTCTTTTAATGTTTTGCAATACACAATGTGAAACACAGATGAGTTTTTGTGGAGCATTAAAGAATGTTTTCTAAATAGTAGTTAAACTTTTAAAATATATTAAATATTCAACTGAAAAGAAATATAGCTATACAAATGTATAAATACTCATACTACTATTTTATATATAGTACAGGTATCCCTTATATAACACAGCAGTTACATTCTGAAAAAGTGCCATGTTATGCAAATCCATACTCTACAAAACAAAGGACTAATGCAAAACATACGGTTATGTTCCAGAAGTTAGAAAAAGTATACTATTCTTTTTCATTACTAAGAGGTATATGTTTATTAAAGCAATCAATAATTTATTTCCAATCAATAATTAATTAACAATGACAATTAAAAGTACTGTATAATGCATTAATATTAATTTTAGTTAAACAAAAGCATTTTCTTTTTACAAATATCCTTGTCATCTCGATCTTGATCAGAAGTATCAGCAACATTTTCATATTTTTTATTTTTATCATAAAAAATTTTTATCGATGACAAAATATAAATATGTTTTTAATCAAAAATTTATTCTAGTGAATTGTGTTTGTTCAATCAAGTTCCTAGCATCTTTTGTCCAGAATTTGTGTTCAAATACTAAATTGTTCCAGAACCAAGACATTTCATTCATTTTTATGAATGGTTACTTATCTACAGTTAAAAAAATTTAACATTTACCTAAAAATAAACTTTATTAAATATGAAAATTGATCTATGTAAAGAAAACACAATGACTATCTGAAAGCAATGACAACAATATCTGGTTGATAGAAAAATTAGTACAATTTATTTCTTCCTTGTCCTATCAGTTTTTGTTAAAGTAAACCTGACGAAAAGCAAGAAATAATTTGAAAATTTCAATATTGTAAAATCTGTACACAAATTTGAGACAACACACGTGTTTACTTGAATAAAAAAAAAAATATATTGAATAATGAAGTTTACACTTAAAAATTGTGAAATTTTGTACAGAGGATTTCCAATACTGTGTTAGAGCAAATCTGAAAGTTGGGGATATCCTCAATTTTCAATCATGTTAGAGTGAAACCAGGTTGTACAAGGGATACCTGTGTATCAAAGATTTAATATAGACTCACAGTTTCTCTCATCCATTTCGAGAAATTTGTTACAGAGATATATTTCTTTATTCCAATTAGGTTTAGGCATAAGTAAAAGACTCCAGCGTCTATGATGCCAAGCGCCATATGATTTTGGATTTTTTCTAAGACATTCTTCCACTAACAACAATTCGTTTTCCAATAACTGTTGTAAATCATCACCTACTCTGCAATAAAAAGTATTTAAAACACTTTAATCCTACAAATATAAACAAAATTAAAGAAAAAGCATTTTTAAACTTCAGGAATGTTATCAATATTGAAAATAAAGTTTAAAATAATCTTAAATTTGCCCCTTTTTTCTATAAAGTTGACAATAGAAAGTAAGTTAAGTATAAATAACATTTTTCAGTTTAATTTAGCAAAAATATGAAATAAAGATTTACTTTCTTTATTTAGTATTGAGAGAATATCCTTCTCATCTTCATATTTTAAAACTAAAATATAATTAAACAATATAACAACAGTTTTCTAATGATAATCTAAATATATAAAATTGCTTGTCCTGACTGACTGACTAAATGACTCACTCACTCACTGATTCATCATTGCCCAGAGCAAACCGCTGAACCTAAAGAGGTGAAATTTGGTAGACAGTTAGGGTACGTCATGGAAATGCACACTAAGAAGGGATTTTTTGAAATTCCTCCTCGGGTGGAGAGGGAGAGGATTAAGGTTTAACTGGAAGAACAGCTTCTACTGTACTATTTTACATGAGATTTTTTGTTTTTATCTGCGTTTTAGTAGGGTATGCCATGAGAATGCACACTAAGAAGGGATTTTTCGAAATTCTCCCACGGGTGGGAGAGGAAGAGGATTTAGTCTTCAACGAGTACTTAGGTGTATTAAATTAATAACATTTCAGACATTGTTATAAATATTTTTATCTATTTCGATTTTAAAAATGTTCAAACCGTTTTAAATTCAAATTTGTTATTGCATATTGATTTGCCTATAGAACAATTGTAAACGTTCCAGAAAACTGATCAAATTGAAAATAGTTTGTTTGATTTGTGGCAATTCTCATCATTCTCAGCGGTAGGTGTTATATAACAATTACTATGGTTGTTGAAATACTAAATATAAATGGGGTTTGCTTGCAAAATCCGCACGGGCAAAGCTGCGGGTAACAACTAGTCAATAATATAATAAAACATCTTACTGAAGCCATTCATTTTTAAAACTGAAAAGCTGATGTTTTTTCTTTTTCAACTGTTTTATAGTGTTAACTAGTTGCTTTTTAATTGTAAATTCTAAAAATGAGAGCAATATATCCCTGAATTTAGTATTCCAAAGTATTTAATAAAACACAAAATCTACAACTGCTACTAAAAAGTGGAAGATTATCCATATTCTTACTACAGATTGAAAGAAGTCAAATGACAAAAATCTGTTTTATTAATTAACAGTTTAATTTCTAATTATATATATTGTATTTGACATAAAATTGTTATCAATAATTAAAAAAACATGTAAAATAATTTTAATCCATCCATCAATTTATCCACAAGACTGCATTATTAATATAATTTTCAATTAAAACCATTTCCTGTTTAATATATAAACTAATAATCACAATTAAAAAATAAATTTGATCATCACATACACTCAAATCTCTAATGACAGTCAACACTGATAGTATTTTTTAAAATTTCATACTAAATACGCAAAAAATAGAATTGTGTCTAAATAAAAACTAAAAATAAAACTGGTAATAAATTCTTGATTAATTTATAAATATTTTTTCTTTTATTTTTCATATAAGTCTTTTTAAGAATGAATAAAGGAAATTTTTATCTAATGGTAGAACTTCATTAATATACAATGTATTAGGATCAATTTTACATTAAATTTTAATCCTTTTTCAGATTTGATCCTTCCTTGATAAAGCCTGACAGCACGTGGATCATGACAAAGTTATCAAAATCTTTATGTACAGTAATACCCCGAACTTATGCAATAGGTGGGACTGAGCGATAACCGCACAAGTCGAATTCGTGTAAGTCAGGGTTCACAATTTGTGTAAAATCCAAGTTGGATGTATGTAAGCTAATAAATGTTCTCATTAATCTTATATCGTCCGTAGATATAACAAACACAGAAATAAATAGCACAAAATAAATTGTAGCTATATGTCGATTCTGCGCAACACGTCCGAACATGTAAGCTGGACAATAGTGTGGGGGGAAGTGAGTAATCAAGGGTTGCGTGGCACTCAAACAAAAGATGAATTGACGAGATTTGAAAATTGCATAACTCCGGGTTTGTGTAAGTCGGGTAGCATAAGTCGAGGTATTACTGTACTTTCAAATATGTATATTTGTTAAGGACTGTTGTGTTTTATTTTGTTATAGCTTTTTAGAGTAATTTTCTTACATTTCTTTATCTCTACTTTCAATACTTTTTGGACTTTTTGGGTTTACTTATTAAATTTTATACATTGTCCAATTAAAATTCTACAGTATTTCACTAAGTTGAACTGTGCTAATTCAAACCTATTTTCTTTTGTATCTTCCACCCTTTAATGGGTCATTGATCTTCATTTTCTGTTATATTTTGTGTGAATACAGGTGATTAAGATAAACAAACACTACATCTCCATACTGAACACACCATGCCACTACAACATCATGTCTACATTGTTTTACTGAAACAATATGTTACTAGTGTTCTGATTCAGACACAGGAGAGAGAGCATTGTGGGTCCGAGTGTTGCGTACAGTATTATAAAATCTGACTGTAATTATTCTACTTAATATTTTGCACAAGTAGTATTAGTACAAATAGTATAAATATGCAAATCTAAACTGTAGCTTTAGTTAATTGAGAAGTTTCATTTGAATTTAATTCATTCTCCTTGTTCAGACCAAATAAACTGTAATTATCAATTATTTGGTACTTAAAAATTCTGAATTCAGAAAAGCAAGACTGAAATCTTTAAAATAATTTAATACAGGTGTTTACCATATTCTACAAACGATGCATCATTCCTTAGCTGATAAGTAACTATTAAATTATGTCAAATTACAAATAAGATGTGTTTTATTTTACAGTGGTACCTCAGGATACGAAATTAATCCGTTCTGAAACTGAAATCGTATCATGAAAATGTCGTAAGGTGAATCATTTTTCCCCATATGATTACATGTAAAACCAAATAATTCATTCCAGCACGAAAAACACACTCAAGTTAAAGCTAAGTAGTACATTAAAAAAAATAACTATAGTAAGGAAAACACTGAAAAATGCATTTTGTAGTTGTAAATGTATAAATAACCATAATAGAATAATAATTGATTAAAAAAAATGTAGTTTTATTTGCATTTTACTTTTGAGGATAGACGACGGTGGAGGTGTAAACTAGTGGTGGAGGAGAGGGAGAAGGGAAATGATACTAAAAGTTAACTTACATAACATAATGTAACAATAACTTAAAAATAACTTAGAAAAGATTTTAAAAAATTAGTGTTGTTTTATATTTTTTTTGTTTTAATTTTTATTCACTGCTTTTTGCTTTTTTTCCTTCACTTCCACCAGCACTTTCACTGGATAGAGGTCGCTTGGTAAAGAGCTTTGACTACTTTTTAAAATGTTTCTAAAATGACTTAGGCAAATGTCATTACTCCGAGTAGCAATACAGCCAGTGCAGCAATACCTTTTCGGGATGTTTCTTTTTAATAAAATCAGTCACTTTCTGATAATACCTCAAGATTTCCTTTATTGAGTGAGATCCTTCCACAATGAAGCAAACATGGGACTGAGACCGATGAACAGAAGTGAATTAAAAATGCTGCTGCAAACTAATGTAACGTCGTATGGTGAATTTTTGTTTGTATCGTGGAGCAAAAATATGTTCGAATTTCATGTCGTATCCTGAAAATTTCGTATGCTGGGGCATTCGTATCCTGAGGTACTGTACCACTGTATACTTAAATTTTTGTATAAATAAATCTATGAACAATACAGGAAATTGTTTAATTTGTCATATGAATAATATTAGGGCATTTTATTGGCAACTATTCTCTAATATTTACATTCATAAATTCCATTACATAGTTTCATTTATTTTATTATTTTAGTTTCATTTATTTATTTTAAATTTATCTTAAAAATACATTAGTAAATAGGAAAATAAATTGAGATATATTAAAGCCATACAAATCTATTTTATTTCTGAATATTCTTGATTGAAGCCTATTTTAAACAAAATCAAAGTATTATAAAAGAAGCATCAATCTGCTTTGTTGTTGCTGAAGACAGAATACTCAAATATGCCAAATTCAATAAAAATTTATGAAACAAACAGAAATTTTTGGCAACAAAACAAACAGATCAAACTCTTATTAAAATAAATTAATATTATAATAATAATAATAAACTTTCAAATGAAAAAAATATTCATATTAACTTTAAATTAAATAAATCTATTAAAAAATGTAATTTATTAATATCTTTTATAAAATATTATTGTGTTACTTTTCTTTAGACAGATGTAAAATAATTTCTTTTCGAAAATTCCACAAAGTATAGAAGTCGGGATTAGAACAGAGAAGTTGTGACGTTATCTGTAATGCTTCGTCATCATATTCCTGTGCTTCTCTCTTAAAAAAAAAAAAAAAAAATTATATAGCAGTGAAAATACAAATTATAAATTATGAATATTTATAATTATAGTATTTTTTGTTTAGTAAATAAATAATCAAGCATTAATTTTAAACTATAAACATTATATAAAATAGTTTTATTTATTTATTTGTTTGTATCAATTATTCAAACAAAAAAGAGTATTAATTAATGTTACATTCCATACAGGTTTTGTTACATTAGAAAGTGTTATAATAGACAACTTGTATTTATTATTTTTACATTGATTTATATTTATACACATAGTCAAATATATATGCATAAACGTATAACTTATATATGTATACATGCAAGATTTCAGAGTACTGGTATTTATTTTTTAGAAATTATTATTAATAAAAAGTTTCTAATAAACATCTGATTGTTTAGAAAGTAAAATGCTCTGTAAATTTAATTGCATTTTTAAAATTTATATTGCAGTATTAGGAAAATATTTTGAATGTAAAAAACTTGTTACAGTGATAAAATATTATTAATTTTCATTTGGTTGCAGTTATAATAGTCAGTAAACAGATTATTTTATGTTATTTTGATGAAAGATAAATTAAATATAAATTGTATTGATGAGTAGAATAATAATTGTATTATTATTATGTGTTGGGTTTAGTGGGCTACTCGGTTCACACCGGTGGCTGTGTAGTATGCCGGACCAGAGTCAAGGCATAGCAACCAAAAACAAAAATTATGTAAGTGTATCAGTATCTGTATTCAGGAATTTCCTAACAATATGGCATGTATTCAATATAGTGGCCTTCTGTAGTGTGATGTACAGTATGTATTTCTATTCAATTGTAATATTCCCAGGCTTTTGTGTAGCGTGTGTGGTATCACACCTGTACGGGAGAGAATGACAGGTACAATAAGCACCCTATCCATCCTCCACAGATGCCTTATTTCCTGGGTGAGTTCTGTGTACTTGCTAATTTTTTCAGTGCATGTGTTTTGTACATTGTGAGTGTTTGGAATGGCTATGTCTATAATGTATGTGATTTTATTGTGTTTGTCAATGAGTGTGATGTCTGGTCTGTTGTGGTAAATTGTTTTATCTGTGAT
>NW_019385534.1:105726-161337 GCF_000671375.1 Centruroides sculpturatus | reverse complement strand
AAAAAAAATCAGCTGCAGATCTCGCTATTAAATATAGCAAAGATTTAAAAAAGTACGAATTCACAAGTGAAATTGAAAGTTTTAAGTTTGAAGTAACGACTCTTATACAAAATATAGAAACTGCATCTCCGCTTAATATTCTACAGGCTCTTCATGATTTTGGTTTAATTGAATCTTACCCAAATATCAATGTCGCTCTTCGAATATTTCTAACTCTTCCCATTTCTATTGCTTCGTGCGAGAGAAGTTTTAGCAAGTTAAAATTAATAAAAAATTTATTAAGATTAACTATCGGGCAAGAACGATTGTCCAATATTTCTATTATTTCAATAGAATACATTATCATTAAAAATATTAATTATGTAATTAATACCAGCCATGAATGAATTTGCCAAAATGAAAGCCAGAAAAGTTCAATTAAAATATATGTTATTAAAAATCTATTGTAATATATTTGTTTTATTATTTTCCCAAACCAAATAAATTAAGGGGCCTAAATGCAAATTCTTGCACAGGGCACAGGAATGGCTGGTTACGGCTCTGGAGTTTGCCACCCCCAGAGTTACAAACCCCCGATATGAGCAAAAAAGTCAACAGAACCATACCTGCATGTGCAACCCTTTGCGAGATATTTGCCTCCAAAGGTCAGTTTTTATTTTACCACAAACCAGTATATTGCCTATTCTCCACACTCCACGTGTAGTTATGAGCCATGGTGCTTACCATCACTCACACTTCGGCACCCATGCAGGGACTCGCCCCCATATCCCCAAAGCTACATAACATCAAGTACTCAGTAAGCTGGTTACTCAAAGCCAGCGTAATCATGTGGAATAGTCTTAATGGTACAACGCAACTCCCGATCGCATGTAACATGAAGTAAGCCAATTTCGGAAGACCGTATCTCGCCAAGGGTCGCATTTAGAGATACGATTCCTTTGATTCTTTTGCTCCTACGGGTATGGTCTAAAGCTCTGATAAGGTCCTGACCATCTCATTCAGAGGTGTAACTGCACCGGCAACCTTATCAACCAGCGAGTCCAAGAGATTTGGTAATTCTAGCCAGAATTCTTTTATAATGTAAAAGCAATTTACTAACATTTTCCTAATGATAAATTTCAATTTAGGGGTCATAGTTATATTCAATATATTTCTTTATATAACAAAAATTTTAATTTTATGCCTGAATAATTAATACAGGTGTATTTTGTTATTCCCTGACGTCAATAAAATTGATGACGTCTATGACTGGTTAATATCATGACTTTCTTAGAACACGTTTATTCGCTTCGAAAAGCATTAATTAATAATAATAGTAATTTAATTTATTCAAATAATATTTAATTTCAAACAATTCAACTTTAATCAAAGAAAATTTTATTAATTTCAAAAAATATTTTTCAAACTTAATTACATTACATGTTAGCAGGGGGCGCGCCATTATATGTTTAAAATTGATCTCATTTTATTCATGTTACTTCATTCGTTTTATAATTAGTATTTTTTTTAAATTTATTTAAAATATATTCTGATATATTTTACTTTAATTTATTATATGTAATATTATAAAACTTATGAACCTAATAAAAATACAAGTTACCATAATTAACGACGAACAGGAAATTTCCTCGTGATGTTAAAAGTTTCAAATATCACCGCTAGAGGCGCCTTTTCAATCGTTTTTTTTTCAAATTTCTTCAATTGTTATTTATAAAAATTAATTTATTGGTTTTTAAAATATAATCAAAATATTTTATTTAATTTCATATATTTTATTAATATCTTTATTCATAATCTAAGGTTGAATGTTTTATTTTTTACTCCTTCCAGGGATTGACGGCAGGATGGCCGAGCAGTCAAGGTGGCAACCTAACTCTCTGGGGGACCCTGGATCGAATCCGGACGGGTCAAATAATCCCCAGGAATTTTTCGGGGGTAGTCCGTTCGGATATGTCGGACCTTGTCTCTCACTACCCGGTCGCACCATTGTAGGCCTGGCCGAAACCCATAATGGGCCTGCTATAAGAGGCCCTTTTAGTGCCCACAGGGCGGAAAAAGTAAATAAATAAATAAATAAACTCCTTCCAGGGACGTGGCCGAGTGGATAAAGTCACGATCATGGTTCGCGTCTTACCAACGAGCTGGCCACGTGGAGATTTCTGGATTTTCTTCACTTTAGTAACGCTTAAATTGGGACCAGTTTCCCATAAAAGACCTCCCGGGAGGCATTCCCTTAGGCAACGTGTCGTGTTGCCTTAATGGAGTAAAACGAAGACCTTCCAGAGACCAATCTAGTAATTATGTCGCCCTGTGCAAGATAGGTTATTTGCCGCCCCTTTTAAATACCGACATAGTAAAATTTTAATTGAAATGTGAGAGATCTGAGGGCTCAGATCTCGCACATTTAATTACTTGATTATTTTCAAAAAGTAAAATAATCGATTATCCGAAATTAAAAATGTTTTATTATTTTTATTTTCTTCGGATAATTTTGCCGCCTCTACTAATCTGCCTCCCCAGGCAGCCGCTCACACGTATTGGCCCGACTCCTTCCGCTCTGTGGGCCTTTTCCATGCTCAATATGGGTTTGCCCATGCCCACAATGGGTCGGCCGATTAGTGAGGGACTGGGTCCGATATATCCGAGACATAGCGTCTAAGAAAAACTTCTGAGTCTATCCGACTGGATTGGATCCCCAGTTCCATCCATTGTCCTCGCTCTATCCATTAACGGGAAAGATATTAGATTTGAAATTGATACTGGCTCCCCACTTTCCATCATTCCTGAATTCACTTTCAACAGAGATTTTTTTATCATTTTCACTACAGGAGTCTGAACATTCTCTTTGTACATATGGGAATGTCAAGTTGAATGTATTGGGATTTATTTTAGTACCAGTTCTTTACAATCATTCTTGCCATAAACTCGGGCTGGATATCTTGGCTAATTTCCAAGATATCCAACAGTGCTTAGGCTACACCTATAATTCCAGTAGTTAAAAATGATTGTGGTAATGTTAAAATAGCTGGACTTTACAATCTAACGTTAAAGAAATAGACGTCCACCCAATACCTCGTTTGGAAGAGATTTCCATAAAATTACTTGAAGGTGAGCAGTTTTCTACCTTTCACTTAAGTTTTGCTTATAACCAATTCCAATTGGATGACGAAATAAATCTGGGTAAAAACTTAGTAGTTATTAATACTCATCTTGGCTTGTACAGATGCAATCGTTTTTTTATATGGTATTGTATCTGCTCTGGCTTTATTTTAAGGAGCCATGGAGAAATTATTCTTTGCAATTCCGAAAACACAACCATATATTGATCATTTAGTTACTTATACAATCAAATACATCTCCTCTGCAATCAATATCATAGCCGATGTCTTTCCAGTCTTTCCAGAAATACTAGTGTGGCCGCCAGCGCCAGAGATCCTGAACACTGTCTGGCAACACTTGCCAGGATCACGAACTCTGTCTGGCAACACTTGCCAACAAGAGTGGCTGGCAACGTGAAAAAAGAAAAGGCGCGAAAGTTCGTTGGATTTTGTCCGGGTGTTGCCCGAGGATGTCTGTGACAGTTCTAACCTTTTCTAATAAAGTTCTTTTTTGTTACTGTTCGTGTTTGCCTGCTTAATGTTAGATCTAAACATCAGTAGGATCGAATGACAAACTAGTAATGATTCGTTTAATTTAAAGATTTTAGTAACTCGGTTCCAACTTCATTATTTAATTTGCTGTTTGGCTCTTTTCCTTTTACCAATAGTGCTTTTATGCAAGCATCTCGTACAGATAAACTGTTCATTGTTTTGCGTAAGTGTATCAAGAATAATTGGCGCCAGATAAATACATCTGTGAAACAATTTTTAAATTCAGGGATTCCTTTTCTCTAGAAGGAAACTTAATATTTGTGGGCCATAGAATATTCGTTCCTGAGAAATTTCGCAGAAACGTTCTCATTGAATTACATTCTGGACATCAAGGCATCGTTAAAATCTAAAATGTTAGCCTTATCAATTGTTTGGTGGCCAGGCATTGAAAGTGATCTGGAACACACAATGAAAGACTGTATTTTGTCAGTCATTCCATCTAAATCCTCTCTTTCCTAATAGTGAATCCGTCTCCATCCATTTACATCTAATTCCGACAATCATACATAACAAAAACAATTCCATTGAATAAAACAAAGACAACTTTAAAAAAGAACATTTATTTGACTCATTCTAGTAAAAAGTTCACATTTAATTTAATTATTCGTGAATGAAATCAAAACATTTTTTATGTTCCTTTTTATAGATATATGCTTTAAATAATATTTTAAACACATGTTTCTAATTCATTTATGCGAATAAATAAATGTTAATTAGTATATACCACTTGCTGATAACCATCAAAATTTNTAATTTATTGGTTTTTAAAATATAATCAAAATATTTTATTTAATTTCATATATTTTATTAATATCTTTATTCATAATCTAAGGTTGAATGTTTTATTTTTTACTCCTTCCAGGGATTGACGGCAGGATGGCCGAGCAGTCAAGGTGGCAACCTAACTCTCTGGGGGACCCTGGATCGAATCCGGACGGGTCAAATAATCCCCAGGAATTTTTCGGGGGTAGTCCGTTCGGATATGTCGGACCTTGTCTCTCACTACCCGGTCGCACCATTGTAGGCCTGGCCGAAACCCATAATGGGCCTGCTATAAGAGGCCCTTTTAGTGCCCACAGGGCGGAAAAAGTAAATAAATAAATAAATAAACTCCTTCCAGGGACGTGGCCGAGTGGATAAAGTCACGATCATGGTTCGCGTCTTACCAACGAGCTGGCCACGTGGAGATTTCTGGATTTTCTTCACTTTAGTAACGCTTAAATTGGGACCAGTTTCCCATAAAAGACCTCCCGGGAGGCATTCCCTTAGGCAACGTGTCGTGTTGCCTTAATGGAGTAAAACGAAGACCTTCCAGAGACCAATCTAGTAATTATGTCGCCCTGTGCAAGATAGGTTATTTGCCGCCCCTTTTAAATACCGACATAGTAAAATTTTAATTGAAATGTGAGAGATCTGAGGGCTCAGATCTCGCACATTTAATTACTTGATTATTTTCAAAAAGTAAAATAATCGATTATCCGAAATTAAAAATGTTTTATTATTTTTATTTTCTTCGGATAATTTTGCCGCCTCTACTAATCTGCCTCCCCAGGCAGCCGCTCACACGTATTGGCCCGACTCCTTCCGCTCTGTGGGCCTTTTCCATGCTCAATATGGGTTTGCCCATGCCCACAATGGGTCGGCCGATTAGTGAGGGACTGGGTCCGATATATCCGAGACATAGCGTCTAAGAAAAACTTCTGAGTCTATCCGACTGGATTGGATCCCCAGTTCCATCCATTGTCCTCGCTCTATCCATTAACGGGAAAGATATTAGATTTGAAATTGATACTGGCTCCCCACTTTCCATCATTCCTGAATTCACTTTCAACAGAGATTTTTTTATCATTTTCACTACAGGAGTCTGAACATTCTCTTTGTACATATGGGAATGTCAAGTTGAATGTATTGGGATTTATTTTAGTACCAGTTCTTTACAATCATTCTTGCCATAAACTCGGGCTGGATATCTTGGCTAATTTCCAAGATATCCAACAGTGCTTAGGCTACACCTATAATTCCAGTAGTTAAAAATGATTGTGGTAATGTTAAAATAGCTGGACTTTACAATCTAACGTTAAAGAAATAGACGTCCACCCAATACCTCGTTTGGAAGAGATTTCCATAAAATTACTTGAAGGTGAGCAGTTTTCTACCTTTCACTTAAGTTTTGCTTATAACCAATTCCAATTGGATGACGAAATAAATCTGGGTAAAAACTTAGTAGTTATTAATACTCATCTTGGCTTGTACAGATGCAATCGTTTTTTTATATGGTATTGTATCTGCTCTGGCTTTATTTTAAGGAGCCATGGAGAAATTATTCTTTGCAATTCCGAAAACACAACCATATATTGATCATTTAGTTACTTATACAATCAAATACATCTCCTCTGCAATCAATATCATAGCCGATGTCTTTCCAGTCTTTCCAGAAATACTAGTGTGGCCGCCAGCGCCAGAGATCCTGAACACTGTCTGGCAACACTTGCCAAGATCACGAGAACTGTCTGGCAACACTTGCCAACAAGAGTGGCTGGCAACGTGAAAAAAGAAAAGGCGCGAAAGTTCGTTGGATTTTGTCCGGGTGTTGCCCGAGGATGTCTGTGACAGTTCTAACCTTTTCTAATAAAGTTCTTTTTTGTTACTGTTCGTGTTTGCCTGCTTAATGTTAGATCTAAACATCAGTAGGATCGAATGACAAACTAGTAATGATTCGTTTAATTTAAAGATTTTAGTAACTCGGTTCCAACTTCATTATTTAATTTGCTGTTTGGCTCTTTTCCTTTTACCAATAGTGCTTTTATGCAAGCATCTCGTACAGATAAACTGTTCATTGTTTTGCGTAAGTGTATCAAGAATAATTGGCGCCAGATAAATACATCTGTGAAACAATTTTTAAATTCAGGGATTCCTTTTCTCTAGAAGGAAACTTAATATTTGTGGGCCATAGAATATTCGTTCCTGAGAAATTTCGCAGAAACGTTCTCATTGAATTACATTCTGGACATCAAGGCATCGTTAAAATCTAAAATGTTAGCCTTATCAATTGTTTGGTGGCCAGGCATTGAAAGTGATCTGGAACACACAATGAAAGACTGTATTTTGTCAGTCATTCCATCTAAATCCTCTCTTTCCTAATAGTGAATCCGTCTCCATCCATTTACATCTAATTCCGACAATCATACATAACAAAAACAATTCCATTGAATAAAACAAAGACAACTTTAAAAAAGAACATTTATTTGACTCATTCTAGTAAAAAGTTCACATTTAATTTAATTATTCGTGAATGAAATCAAAACATTTTTTATGTTCCTTTTTATAGATATATGCTTTAAATAATATTTTAAACACATGTTTCTAATTCATTTATGCGAATAAATAAATGTTAATTAGTATATACCACTTGCTGATAACCATCAAAATTTTTAAAATGTAAAGTTTTTATAAAATATTAATTTAAACATGTTTACGAAGTTGAAACGTAGCAAATGTTTTCCTCTTATAATCATTTGTATTGCTCTTGCTTGCACTGTTTATATATATTATTCGATTTATCTAAAAGAATGGAAAATCTGGAAAAAATTCCATATACTTAATGTAACTACTACGAAAAAATTACTCGTACAAACTTCATCAGTTACTTTCTTTATTATAAAAAATTATTCCAGAATTACGAAGAATGTTAATGATAAAGCAACTCATTATAAACAAGGTAAGCAATTTGCTTTTAACTTATGTTATTATGCTCTCAAATTTCTATTCTTATGGCATCCTCTTCTTAGAAGGTTTCAGCTAACGTACCATTTCTCTCCATCTTTCTGTCGTCAGCATTCCCCAGATCAGTTCCTAGCCAGTCCTTGATGAATAACATCAAGGACTGGGTAGATTATTTCTCCATCTCTTCCTGGGTCTTCTTCTTGGCCTTTTTCCTTATATTACTGTCTTTATTAATTGACCTGAAAATATTTTCAGCAAATGATTTTCTTTGTTTAATGTAAGAAAACAATAACCAGCATTAATTCTTTTAAGTACTTCGCTTATAATTCTAACTGACCGGCTAATCCTATTCATCTTTCTTAGGCACCATATTTCTACTGAGTTTATTTTCTTTTCCATTTCCTTTGTGTAACATCAACATTCACTTCCATAGGTTATCAGGCTCTATACCATTGTCTGAAGAAATTTTAGTTAGATGCCTAAATAGAAGTCCCAATTTGTTAATATGTTAAAAATCCGAAACTTTAATGTTAAAGTTGGGTATGGTGCCATGTTATAAAAATTTTAAAATAAAATTCCATATTATTTATCAGTGGCGTGCGGTGACATTTGATGATAGGGAAGCTGTGTTTCTCTGAGAAGCCGACTTCTGGGGGCAATCAGTCAGCGATGGTCTGGGGGGCCATTCGTATTCGTTTGTTCCATAAGCCAATAAAAACCGCAGACTTCTCTAAATGTATTTTTAATTAATAGATTATCTCATGCGCTTAATAAATAAGCAAGTTCAATATACGAGGGTAGTCCCAGAAGTACCTAACAAAGAAGACATAAAAAATTTGGTAAAACATATCTTTATTTTTCAACATATTCTCCTTTTAGCTCGATACACTTTTTCCAGCAATGTACAATAGCTTTGATCCCCTGTTTATAGTGAGAACTGTCGAGCTTCTCAAAATAGCCATCAACTGCAGACTCCACCTCTTCATTGTTGGCAAAACTTTTATCACCAAGCCATTTTTTTTTTTTTTTAGTTTGGAAAGAGAAAATAATCCGAGGGGGCTAAATCTGGCGAATAGGGTGCGTGAGGAAGCAATCTGAACCTTAATTCACTGATTTTGGCCATCGCAATAACTGAAGTATGAACTGGTGCGTTGTCTTGATGAAACAACACTTTCTTTTTCGCCAAATGTGGCCGTTTTTTCTTGATTTCATCACTCAGGCGCTGCAATAAGTTCGCATAATACATGCCATTGATTGTTTTTCCTGAGAGCATCCCAAAAAATTGACGCCATGACCTTGCCAGCAGATGGAACTGTTTTCGCTTTCTTTGGAGCTGATTCTCTCCTTTCAGTTCATTGTTTCGACTGTTCTTTCGTCTCAGGTGTAAACTGATAGACCCATGTTTCATCCATGGTTATGAATCGACGCAAAAACTCGGTTTGTTGCTGCGAAACATTGCCAAAGACTCGATTGAAACATCCTCACGACGCTGTTTTTGTCCCATTGTGAACAAATGTGGCGCCCATCTTGCGCACAGCTTTCTCATGTCCAAATTTTCAGTTAAAATGCGATATACAGCACTTTTTGAAATGCCTACCATGTACTCTAAGCTCTCGCATTTAGAGTTGACTGTCATCCAATACCATTTTGTGGATTTTTTCCACCATTTTTGGCATGGTCATCTCACTTGGTCGACCACTACGATGTTCGTCTTGGCAGCTCGTACGGCCTCGTTTAAACTCTGCCACCTAATATTTTATTGTTGTAAACGAGGGAGCAGACTTCCCCAGAGTAGAATCTAGCTCAGCTTTAATATTGGTTGGACTGAAACCTTTCAAATGAAAGTATTGTATCACATAACAATGACAAATTTTTTCCATGTTTACAAATTCACTGAGATTGTTCACTATGGCTGCCAAAAAAATACTATACAACGTAACGTCTTCAAACTTCAAACTTAAGCTTTATAAGGTTGATACTTTCGAACATAATCGTTTTTTTTTTCAAACAAGTACCGCCATCTATGTCAGGTCGGGTACTACTGGGACGACCCTCGTAATTACCTCTGTTATATTAGATTCGATAGATTCCCTATCCCTCTAAATGCCAATTCTTACTTCGATAACATCTACTAATTTAGATATAATATGTGAGATAAGCAGAGGGTCAGGGGTTAATCCCTTCTGACCACTTACGCTGCAACAGGTTGGTAAACCCGATCTCTAATTGTCGGATGGCTTAGGAGGGCAAATCGAGTGGGGAGTACGTAGGAAAGTTGGCAGGTACAACGATAGACGACGGGTTAATTAAACAAAATAACAAAACATTTATTGAATGGCTAAGCTAGGATACATAAGGCGATAACAATATTAAGGTTAAATGCGGTTAAATATAAGTTAACTATACAAAGGGCCGCTCGTAACAGCTCTAACGGCTATTCTGTGAGAGAGTGTTCACAAAGCTCTAAAATACAAATACAGTACCTCTTTGAGGATATGACTAATATACGTTCGTTAAATGGGCCGTACGAATCGTAGTCGGCGCAGGAACTGTAGAATGGCGATGAAAGTTCAAAGTCTGTCATATGGCGATGTCCTTTCGGTCGCTATGTCCGGCGTATGGAGACAAGATGCACACATTAATAAGTATAACTTCCTTTGATCTCCCGGAGCTTCCGAGGGCTACGTTCTTCGTGGGAAATGAGTCACGCGATCGACTTCTGTTGACACTTACAATGCATTCCGATCGACTAAGTATCAACTTTCCCACCTAATTGTGAAAACAATCGGTGACCTCCGATATAATTCTCACCAAGAGTATTTTTTTCATCGGAGTTGTTTACAAAGGTTTTTTTCCCCGACATCCGTGTAAAAATATATCACAAATATATCTATTAGCCGTAACTATCTCGTTATAATTTTCAATATTTATTTTATATCGTTTATTTTAATAACTACATGTGTAGCCATGTGCTGAATAAATAAATGAACAGTATCGTGTGGCATGTTGCTTCGCATGACATTTAACGTTCAAAAATACATTAACTTTGTTAAAAGAAAAACAATTACTACAAATATAATAAAATATTTGATAATCGAGTGATTTTCTACTTTCTTCGTTACTTTGTATCTGGTTTGCAAAGGAAAAACAACTCTTTCCGGATAGCCGAGAATGGTTTCTCGAGCTTTACTCCACGAATGAGGACCTCGAAGTCTGTATTGATAAGGAAGACTCGGACCGGTCATCAATGCCCAAAATAACTTTGGGTCGGTGAAAAACATCTTCACGAAGTTGGGTTTCGCTCCGATTAACAAAGCTAATTCGTCCAAGTAGTTGATGTAATCCACTTGAATGGTGTGACGTTTTGCATCGTAATAACGTTTTCCGATTGCTTCCAAGTGTTTCTTGATGTCTTTTCTCGTCTCTTTTTCGCTGGGAAAAGGAACTTTCTTCACTAGAACTTGAACAAACCATCTAATTTGCATTTCAAAGACGGAAAAGGCACCTCCTACAGTCTGTATCAAACCCATGATGCCTAAGGTGGGATGTTTCAGATGCGGAGGATATACGAACTTGTATAATTCCACTCGATTATCCGTGGTGTCTACGATCTTCTTATCCAAGAAAGGAAACTTAATTTGGTATCCGGTGGCCAGAATGACGTGGTCTACTTCGGTGATTTCGGAGTCTCCTTTAAAAAGTACTCCGTTTTCTTCGAAACGTTCGATATCACCTTTGACCGTGACCGTACCACTCAAAATTCTGTTTGGCAATGCGTCGTTAATCGTGGGATGTTGCTGTAGGATTCTGTGTTTGGGCTTTAACTGGTAAGTTTCGTGATCGAAAGCCTTATTCAAGTATCTTTCTGCATACCAGCTCGATATATTGAGAGGAACCAAATTGAACAATATATTTAGAAATCGAGTACTAAACACATCGTCGAATGGTCTTCCGTTGTCTCCAACTCTGTGCATTACCCAACAACCTCTTCGTGTACTGAGGTATACCTAGAAATCAATAATGGTAAATTATAAATTATTGGTGAAATATTTGTATAAATTATTTTAAAAATAATTATTTAGAAAATTTCAAGATGCGTAAGGTACGAAGTTGAAGATTTGATAATATAATATATTTATTGCTTTCTGTCAATTTCTGTGTTTCAAAAATAAATGCATTTTGTTGATGTACAATAAAACCTGTGTAAACGAAAATCGTAGGGTAGCAAATATTTTTTCAGTTTTTTAAGTTCAGCCAGTTGACCTTAACTAGCAAAAAATCCCTGGCCAGACGGCCGAGTGGTCGAGGTGGCAGCCTACCGCTGTGGGAAATCCGGGTTCGTATTCGAACGGGTCGAAATATCACCAGGAATTTTTCGGGAGATGTCCTTTGGGATATGTTGGGCCCTCCGTTCTTCACCACTTGGTCGCCCCATTGTGAGCCTGGCCGAACCCATAATGGGCTTGCTAAGTAGAGGCCCTCTTAGTGCCCACAGGACGGAAAGAGTTTTTTTAAAAAAAAGCAAAAAGTATCCAGTGTCGCCCGAGAACTCAAGGAGAGGGCTGAATTATCCTAGTTATATTGTAGCGTGCTTCCCGCAATGCGCCAGACAGTAACTATACGAAATTTGTCCAGATCGCTCAAAAGATTCGGTTTAGGAGTAAGATGAAATCAGAGTGGAGTGAGAGATCCAAATTTTATGGTAGTCCATATTTCTCGCGGAATAGCAGAGAGTAACTATGCGGAATTTAGTTCAGATCGGTTAAAGTTTTGGCAGTTTATAGGAGAGATAAAATAAGCAGGAAAGAGTGAATTGTGAATACAACAGCAATTGTGATTTTCTTTTAGACATTTTATCGTCGATAAGACCCACATCCAAAAAGTAACTGAAAGAATCAATTTATATAGTAAGGCTGATTCTTAATTAATGTAAATAACGGTACGATAGGATTAATAGTACTAAAGCAACGAACACGTAAAAACATTACAGGCCTGCGTACCAAAGTTTAGTTTGATCTCTGGGGAGTAAATTCGCTCCTTATAATTGTAATATCTTATAAAGTAAGAGTGTGATTATATGAAACGAACGACCGAGACAATATCAGTAAAGCATATAAATAATACCCGAACTGCACAAAATAAAACCGAAATCGAATAGATAAGTTTAAATTGCATACAATGTGGTAGCGAGGATTAACCTCCAAGGGAGCAGACGAAACACGATAACCCGATGCCGCGGTAAAAACATCTTTCTCGTGCAATTTCCTTTTTTAATATGGAATATTATATAGCTTATGTTCATCCGGAAAGAATAAGCTTTTGAATAACGAAAAAATTCAGAGATTACCTCCAGGAAACGAACAAACAAGTGAACGTTCTCGCTTTATATACGAATATACAAAACATAGGTATAAATATAGATTAAGTTTAATACAGTAGAACTTCATTTAACGATATAACTGGCAGGTGATGAGTGTCCGATATTGCCGAAAGTTTGTTAAATCTAATGAACAGTATTTTAAAAATAAAATTATACTGTAATGTACAGAATACAGTAAAATTTTGTATATAGTTATAAATAAAACATGGCTATAATATATATTGAGTAATTTATACTCGTGGATAAAATACATTATCTGTAGTTATTTCCTTTAGGACAAAAATATTTATTAAATCTCCAGAACGTTAAATCGAGGGCTTACCGTGTGTTTATTTTAATAAATTTGTTGTTCCCGAAGGCCAAAACCGCCGACGAGGTGATTACTCTATCAGAACACTTCGCTTACCAGTAAATTCTCACTTTCTTTATTACTTAATTGAGACTATAAACGATTTTATCCTTGAAAATAACCAAGTGAGGAGTTTTGTGTTCGTATGCATTAATTTTTTTTGTTTTGTTTTTTGTTTTTATGCCTAAATAGAGGCCAGTTACCCTTAAAAGAATCCCGGAAGGCTACTAATAATAATTAAATGTCGAGTAATTTGGCACTAGAGTAGGCGTTAGGCGCCATAACTTATTAAATTTAATAATTATAATTATTAAATTTGATACGAGATAGGGCCTAACGCTTGCATTTAGTGCCAGATTACACACGGTATTTAATAATTATTAGTAGCGGTAATGTAGCTCGACCTTTAGACCTCTTTTAACCTTCAGACAAAAAGAGAGTACGTAGACCTATAATACACGTATGTATGGTTAAACACAAGTGCGGATCTAGGTTTTTCGGGGCTTAGGGCATCTTGAAGTACAATAAGGCCCCATTTTTTGTTAATAGAAATACCATAACTTATCATCGTTATTACATTATTAACATTAACTATATTTTACTAAACGATAAGTGCTCATTGTTAATGGAAAAGTATTAGAAATTTATGATAATAATTCAATTTTTGTGGGCCCTCGGCCCTTGGTGGCCCGGGGCTTAAGACCTTTTAGTCCCTATGTAGATCCGCCCCTGGTTAAACACGTAGAGCTCACAAAGAAGACAACGGAATAGAAATTACTATAAGTAAGGAAAGCTTTAAATTTTTACTTTTTTAGCGACTGAACTCGTCTCCACAGCGGCATCGCTTGCAGAATTTCCCGCTCCTACTACTACAACTTTCTTGTCTTCGAATTCATCCGGTTTCTTGTAACTGTGAGTGTGAGTGATGCTTCCTCTAAACTTTTCCTGTCCGGCGAAAGTAGGGATATTTGGAAACACGTGATGGCCGGTGCATACCATAACCGCATCGACAGTCTCTTCTCGCTCCTCTTTACTGTTCAAGTTTACGGTTGTGATTGTCCATTTGCCGGTCGAATCGTAATCGTCGGCCCGAACGATTCTCTCCACTCGATGGTGGAACTTAACGTGCGGTATTAAATCGAATTTCTCCGCGTAGAGGCAAATATGTTCGAACATAATGCTGTTATGCATGTAATTTGGATACTCCTTTGGAGGTGGAAAATCACTGATTGCAGTCATTTCTTTGCTGCTGTTGATGATAGTGGATTTTGTAACTGAAGCCAAACCCTCTTCGTCGCCGTCTCTGTATCTCCATAGACCACCTATGTTGTCGCTTCTTTCGTAACAAACTACGTCTAAATCTTCTTCTTTACAGCCTTTGATGGCTTCCAAACCACAGATTCCCGCACCTACAACGGCTACTCGCATGTTTAATTCCGTGTAATTCTCCTCTAATTACTAGTATTAATGCAAGATATACTGATCTTCGACAGGTTTTATATAAATCACATTCAGTTTTCTTATCAGAATATGATAAGGCGAATACAGAACGTATCACGTGTCTTATCTGGTTGAATTGGGGCTCCGGAAGTTTTAAACTAGAGCAGAAAATATAAACACGGACGAGTATACATCCCTACCAATGCACTTTTAATATTTATTATCTAACAGAAAAGCAGTAATTATCAGAAAAGTTTGGATTGATTAAAGGCAAAATAAATAAAAAGAATTTATTACGAATGTTGCTACAAATTCTGTTTTAAATATCGACAGGGCTGCATATCACAATTTTCTACCGAAACCTTGAGAAAGAAATAAACGATAAAACAAGAGCGACAAATAAAATAGGAAATTTCAAAGAATGTTATCGACTTTTATCGTCTAGATTCTCTAGAACAAGGGTGGGCAACCTTTTTTATAACATGGGCCAGAATAAATTTTACGTTTTTTCCGCGGGCCATAGTAGTTAATTGACACCTTGTGACCTGTAAATTTTTAGTCTGCAAATATAAAATAAATAAATAAATAAATAAAAAGAAATTAATTACTACAGTCGATCCCCCTATAACACTGTTGATTATTCTGTTTTATATGAATTCCACGTTGTATGAGTCACTTAGATTTTACAAATTCGTGTGCCGGGCTGTGAACGGCTCACCTATTTGTAAAATCTAAGTGACTTTAAACACAATAAAAACAGCACTATGTAGTTGGATACGACAGATATTACATTTTCTAATTGCATAGCTTTTGCACATAGATTTTCTTGATGAATGATGCGATGAGATATAAATAATTTAGAAAAATTCTGTTCTCCCATTGTTTGTTTTAATAAGGAAATGACTCCCTTATTTTTTCCTGTCATTGCTGCCGCAACACTTCAGAAAATAATATTCAATTTAAACTAGACGAATTACATCGAAAAATATTTATTTATAATATCTTCTAAACATCTCGCGGGCCGGATAGAAACTCTTCGCGGGCCGTAGCTGGCCCGCGGGCCGGGGGTTGCCCACCGTTGCTCTAGAACCACCATACTCAACCTGCGGCCCGCTGAGCTTTTGTGAGTGGCCCGGACATGAAAGAGAGCGGAAAATAATTACGTTGACTTCTGGAAATAATTACCACTTCTGGAAAGTAGTGCCCGATCAATATAAGACTGTAAAAAATGTGCTAAAATTTTACTTACGTTGTTCGCATCAACGTATCTATGTGAAACGTCACACTCAAAAATGAAATATGTAAAGAACATATGTAGAAACTGGCTTACTGATTCACACCTAGATGCCGTTTTACGAGTAGCATGCAGCAGTTAAAAGCCTGATTTAAATGAATTGACTGCCAGATGGCCGAGCGGTCAAGGTGGCAGCCTACCGCTCTAGGGGACTCGGGATCGGATCCGGTTGGGTCAGAGAATCCCCCAGGAATTTTTCGGGGCGTAGTCCGTTCGGATGTGTCGGGCCCCGTCCCTCACCACCCGGCCGCACCCGACCTGACCATAACGGGCCTCTTAATTGGTCCCTGCTGGCACTAAGAGGGCCTCTTAGGCCCTCTTAGTGCCAGCAGGGCGGAAAGAGTATAAAAAAAAATTTTTAATGAAATTGTGAAAAAATGTTCGCAATATCAACAATTACACCAAATTTCTAGGGTAAGTGAGAAATTAACCGCTTTATTCCCGATTAATTATAATTAAACATAAAAAATACTTAAAACTGAAAGAAATGCGTTAATTTTGAAGAAAAAGCTTCAAATTTTAACTTCCTTACTCTAGCCTTTCTGCCGATGAGTCATTGTTTACACAGCTGGATGACCTGGAGAACAGCTGGTGTTGGATTTTCCGGGACATTCTCATAGAAGTCTCGGGAGGACAAGGGTTTAAAGTAGGATGAATACTAGCTGGCGGTATATTTTTAAATATTTTAAAAAAATTAAAAAACTATTAGAGGACCATTTTGATATCAGAAAGTAGCTTTAAGGTTGATTAAAATCGCGATAAAATGTTTTCGCGCGGGTAAAAATTTTTGAAAAAATTTGGAGACCTAAAAAACATTGAAAGTTGAAAAAAAATTTTCGGGACCGAAAGGACAGAGTTTTTTGTAACGCTATGTAAACTTGACGAGTTATCTCGTCAATGGTGAGAAAGAAGGTTAAATTAAGTAAGTTTTTTATTATAATTATGTTGCGGCCCGCGTGTAATAGCTATCATGTGTATGTGGCCCGAGAGAAAAAAAACTTGAGTGTGGTGGGTCTTCGTTTATTCAAAAATGTCCGCAGTACTCGAAGTTAAAGTGGTGTTTTTAATTAGCCCTGTTTAAATTACATCAAAACATACTTCTCAGATCAGTAATAGTCTATAGGCTGTTTACGGTAAAGTTTTACTTTTCTAACAGGTTGTATAACATCTTTATGTAACTTATTAAACAGAAAGACTAACCACAGCGGGGAGAAGTGTGGCTACACTGTGGTACTACTACACATCCTTGTTCACGTTGTCATTAATTACATTTTTTATGTCTAAGAGTGACTCTTCAGTAGAGTCCGGACATGAATACGAATATTGCAATTCACTAAGTAATTTGAGAAAAATCAAAAAATTCTGCATAAAATTTACTTAAAAAATTAAAACTCGCTCGGAAAAATTGTTTTTCGTAATATTTAAAATTATTAACACGTAAAAGTGATTAAGATACTAAAGATTTTATGCCTGAAAGTCTGTCAATATAATTAAAATTAAAAGAAAATTATAATTAAATATAGCTTTGTAAAGAAACGTACGTAAAAATAAAACTGAATACTGTATTCTTTACTTTTTAAATGGTAAAACAATGCACTTAGTCAAATAGCTCCCTTCCAGTGGCTAATGGATGGAATCGTTGGTGCGTAACAGCCACCAGCTAAATTGCGTTGGGTTGGTGCTCTGTAAAGCCCATGCGCATAATTTTCTTTACACTATTCAAATATTTTTGCCGTGGAAGATGTCACCTATTCGACAATATGGCGCTTCCGTTGGTAATTTGCATGTACGAATTTATATTCGAATATACAACGGCAATCTTAGCGTTGTTTTTCACGTGTATAGAAATTTGTAATAAAATACGTAATGCGGTTATAATAAGATATTGTATTAATTTTAAGTAATTCAAAGTGCGTTAAAATATGAAAATAATTGCGTAATATGCATTTAAATTTTAGAAAATACAAGGGAAGCCGCGCTTCCTCAGCTTCCATGGACGGCATGCCACTGTTATTTATTATAAAAAAAGGCAAAAACTTGTTTTGGGAGAATGAATGCTATTGAGTAAAATTTTCATTAAGTCTGATATTGGAGATATGACACATGACCCCCCCCAATCTATCCATCTTTAACCATCAAATTTAATAGGATTAATTAATACCCCATATATAAAAGCATTGCCATAGATGGGTAAATCAAATTTATTGGCATATAAATATAGATATATAGGGTTCTGTTATAGTATTTTATAACAGCATTATAGAATAGTTTCAAATGTTTAAATGTTCTAATTTATTTTTTAAGAAATAATTACAAACTTACTTCGATTTAGCACCACAATTTGTTCATCTATGAAACCGGCTCCAAATTAGGCACTAAATCGAGGTACTTTAATGATATATATACTGTAGTAATGAGGTCTACATACAAATTTGAAATTCGTGTTGTTTGTAAGGCATTTAGCAAATTACAGCTACCGAAAAATTCTTTTAGGCGCATATTTATGAGGACAATCCAATTCGCGAGTATTCATTAATGCTTTGTTGATGTTTGACTACTATTCAATTATTTACCTGTTTAATGCTTACTTTATTTGCAGATCCACTTCAAGATCCATCATTTTTAACCATCGCTTGCAACTATGGTAGACTAGGAAACCAAATGTTTACTTACGCCTCATTATTGGGTTTGTCGAAAATGAATAAACGTACTCCTTATGCGCCAAAATGTAATATGGATACTGTTCGAAGATATTTTAAAGTGACAGCAGCAGAGATTTCAGATCTTTCAAAACAAAACAGAAGTGAATATCCTCTAGGACCGTATTTCCGTCCAAAAGATGCCCACATTCCAAAAGACAAAAATATACTTACTGGATACCCATACCCAAATTCATTTACATTTTTTGATCAAATTAGAGATGAAATTAGAAAAGAATTTCAATTTAAGGAAAGCATTATATCTTACGCTCAAACTTATCTTCATTCTTTAAAAAATGTTACGCGTTCAGATGTTACGTTTGTGGGTATACACGTCAGGCGAACCGATTACTGTAAGTGGTTACAAAACTATTACGGAAGACAAGTAAACATGATGTACTTCAAGCAAGCCATAGAATATTTTCAACTGAAGTACAGCAGAGTGATTTTTGTGGTCGTAAGTGACGATAGAGGATGGTGTAAAAGAAAATTAGGTATTTGGCCCAACGTGTTCGTGGCACCGGAGCAAACCGATAGTGCCCACGATATGGCTCTTATGTCTCAGTGTAATCATACCATTATGACTTACGGTTCGTTTGGGTTTTGGTGCTCTTATTTAGCTGGTGGAGAAACGATTTATTTTGATGAATACATAGCCCCGAATTCGTCNTCTCTCCTCGTCACATGGTGACAATTCGAAACTCCAGGAAGGGCGCGGGAGAGTTCAACGTCGCGTCGGAACACGACTCCTCTCCAACCTCGTTTTCCTCGACTTTACTCTATCTATTGTCTAAAATCTTTTAACACGACAAACGGTTCATTGTTTAAATCCGATCTTTAAGTTCGCTCTTTCGCACTACGAAAATTGACTCTTTTAAAAAGTCGTTATTGGCCTGCTTTCGGACCCCGTTTGGGTCCTCACAATACTATTAATAAATGTAGTGTAGTGTTATAAACCTATTATTATATGTTGAGTTTTGTGAGTTACACTCAGTTTACACTGATGGCTACATACTATGCCAGAGTCAAGGCATAGCAACCAAAACAAGACAAAAATTAAGTAAGTGTGTCAGTGTGTGTCTGTATTCAAGAATTTCCTAACAATATGACATGCATTCAATATAGTAGCCTTCTGTAGTGTGATGTATTTCTATTCAATTGTAATGTTCCCAGGCTTTTGTGTAGTATCACACCTGTACAGGAAAGAACGACAGGTTCAATAAACACCCTGTCCATCCTCCACAGATGCCTTATTTCCTGGGTGAGTTCTGTGTACTTGCTAATTTTTTCAGTGCATGTGTTTTGTACATTGTGAGTGTTTGGAATGGCTATGTCTATAATGTATGTGATTTATTGTTTGTCAATGAGTGTGATGTCTGGTCTGTTGTGGTAAATTGTTTTATCTGTGATTATGGCTCTGTTGTAGTGAAGTTTGTGCGTGTTGTTTTCCAATACTGTCTGTTGAACGCATTTGTAGTATGGTTCATGGATGTCCAATAATTTGTGTTTCTTTGCAAGCTCTTCATGTATTTGCTACTTGATTACGCCTATGTAAATAATCTGTCTGTGCCAAGAGCTTGCAACCAGAAGTGATGTGTTGTATGGTTTCTGGCATGATGTGACATTTTCTGCATGTCTTGTTTGTGATTGCTGTATCTTTATGTTTTCTATAGTTTTTAGTATTTATGACCTGATCCTGTATGGCAATCATAAATCCTTCAGTCTCCCCAAAGAGGCATCCCCACTAACCAGCTGTTTGAGACAGTTTCGTCAACAAAATCCTGGGTCAGGTCATAGGGATGTCTGATATGGAGTGCCTTTCACACCCATGATTACTTAATGGTGTCTTATGCTATTTATATGTTGTTTCATGTCCATACATTGTGAATGTAAATTTTATGGCGTATTATTTGAATCTGCTAGAGTTAATGCTTTATGTAACTGTGATGTTTCTTGTAGAAAAACTCTCACAGCAACTGTGTTTGTAGTGAAGGTTAACTATGTCAATCAGGCCAAGTCCACCATCTTTACGTGGAAGGGTTAAGCTTTCTACGGCAGATTTAGGATGATGATGTTTATGCTTAGTTAGTGTTCTTGTTTTCATTTGGAGTTGCTCAAGATCTGTGAGTCCAATATACAACTCCAAAAGAATAAGTGAGTACTGGGATGACATATGTGTTTATTGCTTTATGATCATCTTATTTCATCAGTGAATGAAATACAAGCATAACAAACAACAACTGTGATAAAAATATATAAATAAAACTTGAAATTAATAGAATATGTAAAAGTTCACATCACACCTTTCACCTTGCGATGGCACACTGCTCTAGTGGTCAAAATTAAAATACCTTTTTCCAACCTTTTCCCACCTGTGATCATAAGATGGCTGCCTTATCAGGTTTGTTGTGGGCTTGGACTGGAGCCATCCTTAAAAATCCTTTGTGAACATAAAGAATCTAATCTACTGTTTGTCTGTTAAATGAAATAGATATTAGCAGTTTAGTTTAAAAATTCAATTTAAATGAACAATCTAGGATTTTTTCCTTTGTATATTCTTCAGTAAGTCATTTCACAAAAAAATCAAATCTCTGAAATTGTCTCATTCTTACATGTACTTTTAGATATAGCCCAAAGGCCAATTTATACATTTGTATTAACTGTTTATTAATTAAATTCTGTATTTTTAATCTGCAGATTTTTCAATTACATAAAAACCTTAAAATACAGCGATACCTTCGGTTTTCGTTGATAATCCGTCCAAAAACAATTGGCAAAATCCAAGGCAATTATTTCCATATGAGTCAATTTAAATCCAATTAATTTGTTCTAGACACTCCAAAATACAGATCAAAAACACATTATAGACAATAAATACAGTGTTTAATACTAAAAAACAATAAGAAATTAATATAAAATGAATATAAAAGAAATATAAAAGAATAATGTAAAGAATAAATGAACAGACTATAAATGTATGTCTCTTTAATCCAAAAATTAATATCAGTAGACTAAAATTATATAGGTGAAACTAGTAGAACTTTAGAATTAAGAAACACGAAGCAGCAATAAGATTAAAATATAATAATTCTCTGTGGTTCAACCATATAAGAAATAGTAATTGTCAAATAGATAGAAATAACATAACAATAATTCATTCAGAAAAAGATATGTATATATGTAAATTTAAAGAACATATTGAAATTATAAAATTTAAAGATGATAATTTAATCAATATATCAAATGGCATGCAAATAGATCAACAGTGCTACAATATGATAGAGGGCACTAAAGGAAAAAAGTGATTGTAATGTATTTGTCATGCACATTGTTGTATTAGAAAATGAATGGAAATATATTGTGAAATTATGTATGTATTCTTTTGAAAATGATTTTATTACTATTGAACTGCATGTAATTAACCTGTAAAACTATTATAATTACAGTTACTGCAACGTTATGTTGTAGAAAATACACATTCTTTGAAAGTTGTACTTATACAAGATTTTATGAGCATGTTGAAAAAAATAAAAGTGGGTATGTATCGTATTATATTATTATTTTATTGGAATATGTGATATTATGGAGAGAAAAATTATAAAAATATTAGGTTTTCCATATAAATGTTTGGAAAGTTTATTTTTGGTGTTTTTAACAGCTGTATTAAAAAATCTTTCCAATGTTACCTGTTATACACCATGGTTTTAGAAGACAAAACCAGCTACCATAAGCGATATTTAGAATAAATGAACATTTAACATGGCATTCAAAGGGCTACTGGCTATGAAAACTTTCTTTGGTTCCATGATGGAGCTAAAATGAAAGGATAGCAGTGCAATTCTTTGGCTTTTTTTTTAAAACTATCTGCCCTGTGGGCACTAAGAGGAAATCTTTTTAGCAAGCCCATTATAGGTTTGGCCAAGCCCACAATGGGGCAGTCGGGTGGAGAGGAACAGGCCCAACATATCCGGATGGACCACTTTCCGAAAAATTCCTACGGATATTTTCCCCTTCCACAGTCGATCTTGGGACCCCCAGAGTAGTAGGCGGCCATAGAGCAGTTGTTTAGCTAGACATGCAGAGTAATGCTCACACTACAAGAAACAATGCTAAACTGAGCAGGAAAATGCATGGGTCTCCCTTTGTTTTTGAAAATTTGCAGTGAGTCACATGGGCACACAAACAAAATCTGAGGCAAATTTTTTGTGAAAAAAATAGACGAAAACTGAAATCGATGATAACCAAAGTCAACAAAAACCAAGGTATTACTGTATATTTTGGTTCAGATTTTTAAAAAAATGTAACGAGTATGTTTTGATATTACTCAACGTATATAAATTGAAAATTACCATAACAAAACATCAACATTTTATCATTCTGTATTATGATTTACAATGGTCAGAACAATCATATTTAATTTAANGCTAATGAAAAATTCTTTTAGGCGCATATTTATGAGGACAATCCAATTCGCGAGTATTCATTAATGCTTTCTCGATGATTGACTACTATTCAATTCTTTACCTTTTTATGCCTTTATTTACAGATCCACTTCAAGATCCAACATTTTTAACCATTGCTTGCAACTATGGTAGACTAGGAAACCAAATGTTTACTTATGCCTCATTATTGGGTTTGTCGAAAATGAATAAACGTACTCCTTATGCGCCAAAATGTAATATGGATACTGTTCGAAGATATTTTAAAGTGACAGCAGCAGAGATTTCAGATCTTTCAAAACAAAACAGAAGTGAATATCCTCTAGGACCGTATTTCCGTCCAAAAGATGCCCACATTCCAAAAGACAAAAATATACTTACTGGATACGCATACCCAAATTCATTTACATTTTTTGATCATATTAGAGATGAAATTAGAAAAGAATTTCAATTTAAGGAAAGCATTATATCTTACGCTCAAACTTATCTTCATTCTTTAAAAAATGTTACGCGTTCAGATGTTACGTTTGTGGGTATACACGTCAGGCGAACCGATTACTGTAAGTGGTTACAAAACTATTACGGAAGACAAGTAAACATGATGTACTTCAAGCAAGCCATAGAATATTTTCAACTGAAGTACAGCAGAGTGATTTTTGTGGTCGTAAGTGACGATAGAGGATGGTGTAAAAGAAAATTAGGTATTTGGCCCAACGTGTTCGTGGCACCGGAGCAAACCGATAGTGCCCACGATATGGCTCTTATGTCTCAGTGTAATCATACCATTATGACTTACGGTTCGTTTGGGTTTTGGTGCTCTTATTTAGCTGGTGGAGAAACGATTTATTTTGATGAATACATAGCCCCGAATTCGTCGTTTTTAATCGAACATTTGCCATTTAACGAAACTTTTCTTCCTAACTGGATTGGGATATCAGCTAAAACAGATAATTTTTGGAAAGAATTTGAGACTAATGGCAATTGCAATGAATAAATTATCCTAAATATAAATTGTAACTGCTCTTTTAGAAATTAAAGTTTGGAAGATTCGTGACAATTTGTTTTAATGACAAACTGTATCAATTCATATTTGAATTGTATATTTTAGTATGAAAACAAAAAAATCCGGCCTTCTCAGTTTTATTGTGCTAAGCCAAGATGTGTAGAAGAGTTAGTATTTTAAAGTTTCCAAGCACTTTCATTCCTCTAGTGGTCAAAATTGAAATACGTTTTTTCAACCTTTTCCCACCTGTGAACATAGGATGGCTGCCTTATCATGTTTGTTGTGGTCTTGGAGACTGGAGCCATCCCAAAAAATCTTTTCTGAACACAGAATCTACTGTTTGTCAGTTAAACAACTGCTAATACCTGTTTCATTTAAAAATTCAACTTAAATGAACAATCTAGAATTTTTTCTTTTGTATATTCTTCAGCAAGTCATTTCACAAAAAATCAATCTCTGAAATTGTCTCATTCTTACATGTACTTTTAGATATAGCCCAAAGGCCAATTTATACATTTGTATTAACTGTTTATTAATTAAATTCTGTATTTTTAATCTGCAGATTTTTCAATTACATAAAAACCTTAAAATACAGCGATACCTTCGGTTTTCGTTGATAATCCGTCCAAAAACAATTGGCAAAATCCAAGGCAATTATTTCCATATGAGTCAATTTAAATCCAATTAATTTGTTCTAGACACTCCAAAATACAGATCAAAAACACATTATAGACAATAAATACAGTGTTTAATACTAAAAAACAATAAGAAATGAATATAAAATGAATATAAAAGAATAATGTAAAGAATAAATGAACAGACTATAAATGTATGTCTCTTTAATCCAAAAATTAATATCAGTAGACTAAAATTATATAGGTGAAACTAGTAGAACTTTAGAATTAAGAAACACGAAGCAGCAATAAGATTAAAATATAATAATTCTCTGTGGTTCAACCATATAAGAAATAGTAATTGTCAAATAGATAGAAATAACATAACAATAATTCATTCAGAAAAAGATATGTATATATGTAAATTTAAAGAACATATTGAAATTATAAAATTTAAAGATGATAATTTAATCAATATATCAAATGGCATGCAAATAGATCAACAGTGCTACAATATGATAGAGGGCACTAAAGGAAAAAAGTGATTGTAATGTATTTGTCATGCACATTGTTGTATTAGAAAATGAATGGAAATATATTGTGAAATTATGTATGTATTCTTTTGAAAATGATTTTATTACTATTGAACTGCATGTAATTAACCTGTAAAACTATTATAATTACAGTTACTGCAACGTTATGTTGTAGAAAATACACATTCTTTGAAAGTTGTACTTATACAAGATTTTATGAGCATGTTGAAAAAAATAAAAGTGGGTATGTATCGTATTATATTATTATTTTATTGGAATATGTGATATTATGGAGAGAAAAATTATAAAAATATTAGGTTTTCCATATAAATGTTTGGAAAGTTTATTTTTGGTGTTTTTAACAGCTGTATTAAAAAATCTTTCCAATGTTACCTGTTATACACCATGGTTTTAGAAGACAAAACCAGCTACCATAAGCGATATTTAGAATAAATGAACATTTAACATGGCATTCAAAGGGCTACTGGCTATGAAAACTTTCTTTGGTTCCATGATGGAGCTAAAATGAAAGGATAGCAGTGCAATTCTTTGGCTTTTTTTTTAAAACTATCTGCCCTGTGGGCACTAAGAGGAAATCTTTTTAGCAAGCCCATTATAGGTTTGGCCAAGCCCACAATGGGGCAGTCGGGTGGAGAGGAACAGGCCCAACATATCCGGATGGACCACTTTCCGAAAAATTCCTACGGATATTTTCCCCTTCCACAGTCGATCTTGGGACCCCCAGAGTAGTAGGCGGCCATAGAGCAGTTGTTTAGCTAGACATGCAGAGTAATGCTCACACTACAAGAAACAATGCTAAACTGAGCAGGAAAATGCATGGGTCTCCCTTTGTTTTTGAAAATTTGCAGTGAGTCACATGGGCACACAAACAAAATCTGAGGCAAATTTTTTGTGAAAAAAATAGACGAAAACTGAAATCGATGATAACCAAAGTCAACAAAAACCAAGGTATTACTGTATATTTTGATTCAGATTTTTAAAAAATGTAATGAGTATGTTTTGATATTACTCAACGTATATAAATTGAAAATTACCATAATAAAACATCAACATTTTATCATTCTGTATTATGATTTACAATGGTCAGAACAATCATATTTAATTTAATAAAATTTTATCAGAATGGCAATTTTCATATAAAGTGACCATTACTATACAACCGTAAAGAAATTATATGAATTAAGGTTAAAAACTGTTCTATGTTAATTTCCTGTTTTTGAAAATCTTTTATCATATAGAAAAGCATGCTTCTATCATAATTTATCAGATGTCTGCCCAAAGTTATAACTAGCTATAAAATATATAATTACGATTAAACGTTTAACATATATAATTACAAAACATTTTTTAAATTAGGATACTTATGGTATCTTGTAATTTTCTGCATTCTTAATTGATAACTTTATATTATATGCACATGCACATACTACACATATTCTATATGTGATATTAGGATTTAAAAAAGATGTAATAATTCAAAAACAGTTAGTCTAATTTCTAAAAACAGCTTTTATTTCAACAATTATGAAATGAAGATTTTATAAAATCTTCATATTATTATTTAGTTAAAGAAATCAAACCTTATTAAATATCTTAAAAAATGACAAAATGTAGCATATAAAAAATAGCCATTCAAATAAAACTTTATCTATTTGTGCAATTATTGGTGCTGAGCAGACTACTCTTCCTGAAGATCATCTTCTTCAAATTCGCCCTCGTCGTCAGCAGTAGCTTCTTGATATTGCTGGTATTCAAATACTAAGTCATTCATGTTTGATTCGGCCTCTGTAAATTCCATCTCGTCCATACCTTCACCTGTATACCAATGTAAAAAGGCTTTTCGACGAAACATAGCTGGAAGAAACACATTTTAAGTTATACATTAAAATGAATACTTTCTTTTTATAATACACAATAAATTGAAGCATAAAAATTAACATTAAAAATCTTATTATATAAAGTATAACCGTTCCTTTTAATACAATTACTTTAACTTTTTTAATGGAGAATGTTCATTGGAGAGCACATTTATGTGCATTGTTGTTTGTGATGTTGCACTTATTTGAAAAAAACTATTAGAGCAATCCTAAAAAGTTGAGTTTATCTCAATAGTTTTCATCAACTGGGGTGCCACAACAGCATTATGGAGTATCTCAGAGTAGTGCTGAGCAGCCCATAACACTTCTTATATATATTATTAAAAATAATAAAAGCACAACAGCTCTAAATTAATAAAGTAGGGATGTTGCAAGAAAAAAAAATATTACTAAGGTGGGATGTCCCTATTAGAAAATGGTTGAAAAAAAGCACTGACCTATCTATTTGTAGAATTTCTCAATATAAATGAAGTAGTATAACATTCTATTATTAATTATGATTAATGGGATCATTTAAAAAAAAAAAACCCAATTGAAATTTATCTGTAGATACATTTCAATACAAAAACTGTTCTGAAGGTAAGTACAGTAATTTTTTAAACATGTAAGCATATCATTTGTTTAACATAGAAATATAACAATTTTTTCTACAGTTTTTATAATGATTTTTAAAAACTTTTGATTAAAAAATTTTTTTAGTATGAGAAAAATTTGAGTAATTTTTCTGGATCTCCTATATAATACAAGGGTAGGCTGAAAAGTAATGCACATATGCTTGTAGAGTGCGAATGAAATGATTTTCAGAAGCGTGCCAGGTGGCATATGGAAGTAGCATTCCCCCTCTATGCATATGTGCAGTTTGAAGTTGTTGCGTTCATTCAGTATACTTTGAGAAGCGGAAATATGGAGACGTGTTCTAGTGCTATGTCAACGCGAGTTAAACAGCGTGCTGTTATCGAATTTTTAACTGCTGAAAAAATGACTCCTACCGCAATTCATTGTCATTTAAAGGCTTTTTATGGTGACAATGCTGTTGATAGGTCTACTGTAAATCGATGGATAATAAAATTTTGTTGTTGCGAGCCTGGAAAAGCCATAATTGTTGATGAAACATGCAGCGGATGTCCAATCACTGCCACAGACGATTACCGTTGCCCCTTGTTGCAATGTTTAATTCTTCTCAGTACATACAAACTCTAAAACACCTCCGACATTGAGTTTGTCATGTTAGAGGCAGCCCGGTGCAAATAATCTTGCAACATGACAACGCTCGTCCACATACCTCGCATGCAACTGGAGAGGCTCTGCGAAACCTGAAGTTTGAACCGATTCCACACCCTCATTCCCCCAATCTTGCACCTTGCGATTTTTATTTTTTTCCTCGACTCAAGAGAGACCTCAAGGGTGATCATTACACCTCAAACGATGAGGTGAAGGCAGCTGTCAAGTCCTGGATTCGAAAAAACTCGGAATGAAAAAACTTGTTACACATTGGGAGAAATGCGTTAGCCTTAACGGTGACTACGTTGAAAAATAAATATATGATTTTGAAGCTTAAAAATTGTACTTTAATGTACTTTTTGCCTGATCTTCCTATTTGTTTTTGTTTGCGTTCTACAAGCATGTGTGCATTACTTTTCAGCCTACCCATGTATATTAATTAATTAAAGAATAAATTAATTTTTCTATTGTAATACATTAGAGCATTGTTTATCCAAATCAATTGGGGACTGGGGTTGTTCAGATAACTGATTATGTATGAAAAAATATATTAACCTATCCCATTGTTGAAATTTTTCTGTTTTCTCCGTCAATGTTAAGCCTAACGTAAACTTTTAAAAATAACCGTGGCTATTGTATCGTCGAAAATTATTCTTTATTTTGTACAAACAAAATAAATATATTGAAAAATATAAAAACAAAATTATATTTTGGAAGTTAATCTAGTATCAAAAACGTTCGATTCAGCACGACACAGTCTAGAGTGGAACGCTTTCGGTTAACTGACGTTTCGGATAAACGACTCTCTACCATACTTGTTCTTCAATCCTAATTATTACATTGTAGTGTGGTGTTTCACTCCTATTTAATAAATTTTTGTTTTTATATATCGATAATTCAACTTCTACTCAATTACCATTTTAAACTGAAATTCTGATACTATCCATCATGTCTATATATTATGCTCAAAAGAAATTGGCTTTTCATGACTGGCTTTGTTCCAAACCCTTAAGAAACAAATAACACCTGAACTTAAATTTACCTCACTGAAGTGATTGTTAAATTTATTTAACAACCTAAGGCAAAAATACATTCCAGGTGCAAAGTCAAGAAACTCATCTAACAATATATTTCATGTGTTAAAATTCTTGTTTATGTTTAAACAAGTATTTGATGCACTTAAACTTAAAATACAATGCTCAAACTTGTTTTGGTGTTATATATCTTAATTAATTTAGAAGATTCTGGAAGGAAAGAATTGGCACAAAGCAGGACTCAAACCCCACAACTCCTGCTTACTGTGCAGTTATGTTGCCAGTTATGCATTTACAATAGTTATCATTTTAGAATTTTATTGTAAAAGAATAAAATTAATACAAATTCTATAATAATATTAAACTTTACATCTACTGTCCTGTTATGACAATATGGGTGTTAATGTATAAACACAGTATCAAATTACTACTGCTGAAAAGCCTAAAAGACCCATGATGATGATGATGCTGATGACTGTATCAAAGCTCAAGATGGACTCTCCCTTATGTAATAAACAATGTGTTTAGTCTCCAATATCCATATCTAGGAATATGCAATGTGTTATCTTATGCAAGTTCATGGACACCACCACTTTCCACATACAACTGCATGCCCACCAGATAAAATAACGTAGGAGTGAAGCATCATATTACAACATTCGTCATTTGTTAAATTAACATTAATGCTTAAAGTAAAGAATTTTTGGTATTATTCGTAAAATTATTAGCATTATTATTTTGCATTCGAAACTATTATGAAATTAAAAACGAAAATCCTAATCAGTCTTATAATTTTTGAACTTTTAAAAAGAATATACCAAAAACACGCACGAGACTATTACACCCTACATGATGTTGAGACAGATTATAATCCAAATAAAATCAAAAAGGTTAAAGCATTTAAAATGAGATAATGCATTTGAAATATGATGATGATGGTTTGGTTGGAGTTGATGGATTTGATTTTATGGCTCGAGGTCGGAGTACTAAGGTTAATTATGTGACAAACAGGTTATGAAATATATTAATGGATGTTTGAGGATAATCTTTTCTTTTGAACTAAAAAAAAATGCAAGGAATTACATACAAGGAATGGAAAATAAATCAAGAACTGTCAATGTAAATGAAGAAAGAATAACATTTCCATAAATCAGAACCAAACAATTTAAATACATCTGGAAATGAAGTCTTGTTTGGGGTCCAGGTGGCAAGCAGAGGTTGTGGGTTCAAGCCCTGCTCTGGATCATTTCTTTTATTCCAGATGATTCTGATTTATTAAAATTACAATTATTAATTTTGTTAAGAGATGGCACCAAATGTCTACCTCTAGTAGCAAATTACCATATTTACTTGCATATGAGATTTTTATCCATTTTTCACTGGTTCAAAAACCTAGGTTGTCCTATACATTCGAGTAAAGGATTTTTTTCATTTTTGTATAACTTTTGTGAGGTGTATAAGGTGAGAATCCAGTAAAAAATGTGAATACTGTACATGGTTTATGTATTCACAGTTTTTACTGGATTATCACCTTCTGACATTTAAAAACAAAAGTATTTTATCTAGATCCTGTTTATTGTCAGGAGTAAAGATGAATAGCAAAGCTTTTGAATTGAATTCCACAATTATATGGGAGCTTGATATAAGTTTCAAATCATTCCAATGTGAAAACAGATGATTATTCAGAAATCAGAATTCGAAGAATCTCATAAGCGTAATCGACAAGAGTGAATTCAACTGTTAAGAATTGGCAAAAAAGGTTCCCCATTATCCAGCTTTACATGAACATATTATTGGTTGTCGATTTTACAAGATTTTTCCTTGAAGTTTAAAATGCCAGTAAATTTTGCGGGAAAATGTGTGCATTTATATATTTATTTATTAAACGAAATAAAATTAGAATTTTATTAATATAATTCTAATTTTCTAAAATATCACACATTATTGGAATGATTTTGTAAAGCTTTAGAAGACACATACTTTACAAATTACAATATCTTAATAATTTACTTATCCTGAGTGCAATGACAAAAAAGGGGGGGGAATGATCAAAACCAATTTATTGAATGGGGAAAAGACTTTTTGATTTTTAAAGGAATTTGTAAGAAGAAATTTTAATTAAATGTATTTTAAGCATTTAGATTTTTTTTTTTTATTAATTGTAATAATTTGTCCCCTTGCTTGTATTTCTTGATGTATGTAAATGGAAATTCATTGTAAAATAAGAATGAATAATTGTACCAAAACTTTTAGAAATTTTGTGATGTATTAATTTTAAAATTAAAAAAACATTGTACAGATGTTGGTTCACAACCAGAGGTCAAGTTGGTTGGATTGCCATGCATTATTTTTTGGTCTTTAAAATTAAAGCAATGGTCCTTTTTTTTGGCAGATTTAAATATCTCCAATGCTTCAAGTATCCTGATGGAATCAATGTTTTCTTCTCTTGATGATGGAAGCTTTGTAGATTAAAATTTTTAGATTGAAAGTGTTAATCCAAAAGTTTTATTTTGAATTATATCTTGCTGGAATATGATTAAGGCTCTTTGACAGATGTGTTTATCAAAATAAACTATATGTATATATTAATTATATTTTAAATATGTATTATTTTAGTTCACGGTTGGGATTTCCGACGCTTTGTGTGCAATAAAGCCAAAGTGAAGCTTTTGGACAAATTAAATTTTACTTTAAAGAAAATCGAAGCAAATTTTTCTAATTATTCTGCTTGGCATTATTGAAGTTAATTATTACTTCTTATACAGGGTGTATCAGAATGACGTTNTATATATATATATATATACATACACGTACAATGTTTAAATTATCAAATGTTTGTCCTGTATATAATTATTTTCTCTTTCCACATATCAAATTCATAATATAAAAAGAATAAAACAAGATATAGAATTTCTTTTAGACTCCATAATAAAAAGAAATTTATCAAAGATTAATGCATTTAATTTAAAAATAAAAATGTTATAAACTTAATTTGTCAAAAAATTCTGTTATATATTCAATATATAAAAATTTTACATTTATATCTAAAAATAGGAACATTTGGAATTTTTAATTACAGTATATATACTATATTAATAAATTATATAGAAAATCACATGTGAAAGCATGAAATTAAAAAAAAAAAAAAAACAGTCAAAAGTAACATTAATGTCATTTGAATTTAATGAAGTATGAAGCTGGAAGAAATGAAGATCTAAATGTTAAGGTATAAAGTAAAATGGATACTTTCTTTTCACTTGATTTTACTAACCTAAACTAAAAATACAATATATTAGAACCTAAGATTTTTGGAAACCAGATATTTTGTAATCAAGAATTATTAATAGAATTCTTGACACACAGTTTAATTTTCAAAGTTTCTTTATCTACATAGTATGATTTTGAACACACTAAATTATTTATGATATTTTTAGGTAATTCTTCTACATTTAAAATTAGTAAATCTTCAATATATTGTCTTTATTTCATTCCATTTTTAATCCAGTTTATTTCTATAAAGATTCTTGATTTACATTAAACACACAAGTATAATTATCATACTTTTGTTCTATAGCTAACCAATTCAAAAAAGATGGATGAATATTATGTAACCTTTTACTATTACAGTCATAGACACAAAAAGTGATTGTAATTAAAGTATCCTTATTCAATGCTGCCTGGATATAAATTAACATTCCATATTCAACTAACACCGTGAAACCCAATATGTATATAGAAACACCACCANAAATCAGAACCAAACAATTTAAATAAAATATCTTTCAATGTCTGAGAATGTTGCAAGCTAAATTCATTTTGTTAATATAATAAACCCTCAATTTAACAGACAAAAATTTGTCCTACAGGAAAACTTTAAAACTTTCTTTATTCATGAATAGAGCATGCTAAAAGGTTGGGACAATAAGTCAATGAGTATAAATTACTCAATGTACAGCATCATATTTTATTCATACTTGTAAGTAAAGATAACATTTTTAAATAGCTTGAACATTTTAAGCTTGTTTTTACACATTTTTTAAAACACAAATTTAATGAACTTTCAGCAATAGTGGACACCCCTTTCACCCAATTACCCCATTCAATCAAGGGTTCACTGTATTTTATGAAACAATAGTATAACAAACTTTCTTGAGATGAAATAAATACAGACTAAGCAACATTAAAAATTTATCAAAATAACACCCTGTATTGAGATTTAAGTGTATGATGGATGATAATATAACCTTTAAATATGAGTACGTTTAAAAGTAAGAAATTAGAATTAAAAGATATTATTACTGTTGCGTAGTTTGCATTAAGATTAAATAAGTATAAATAAATTTGAAGTAATTTTAAAATTTACCTGTAAACTGTTCAGATATTCTCTTAAATAATTCTTGGATGGCAGTGCTATTTCCGATGAAAGTTGCAGACATCTTCAAACCACGAGGAGGAATATCACAAACAGCTGTTTTAACATTATTCGGAATCCATTCAACAAAATAGCTGCTATTTTTATTCTGTATATTCATCATCTGTTCATCAACTTCCTTCATACTCATTCGCCCACGGAATATAGCAGCAACAGTAAGATAACGACCATGACGTGGATCGCAGGCGGCCATCATGTTCTTGGCATCAAACATTTGCTGAGTCAAATCAGGAACACTCAGTGCTCTATATTGTTGACTTCCTCTAGAATTCAGAGGAGCAAATCCAGGCATAAAGAAATGTAGACGAGGAAATGGCACCATGTTAACAGCTAATTTCCGTAAATCTGCATTCAGTTGACCTGGAAATCTAAGACAAGTGGTTACACCTGACATTGTTGCAGATACAAGATGATTTAAATCTCCATACGTTGCAACACAGTGGGGCCAAATCCCAAAAAGCTGGCCAAAAGTCAAAAGCGTTATCAATTTGGCTGAAAGTCAGTATTCAAGGGTTTTCGGGATCACTGATTACAAATCCGAAGTCAAAATTTGAAATAAAAATAAAATGATGGATTTAACACGAACCACTTTTATAGAAAAAGTACAAAATAAATCCATATATTGTTTAATACGATAAAACATACAATCAGTTGATTAAAAGTTCATGCATCATCATCCAAAGAATAATTTGATTCACAATCAGATGATTCAACTTTGAAATCGCTGGAGTTTCCTGTACTTGCTGGTATACATGGTGCAACTAACAATAAAACTGCTTCTGGAAGCAATGACTTTGAGTTTTTTGAGGTAATTCGCACAAACTCGAAATAAACGGATCGGATATTAATAATAGGCGTAAAATAATGTCTTCCACTGTTTTCGCTCGGGAACTTTTCTTGCAAAATCTTCTCGAAACTTTTTAATGTATTTATTAGTAGACTCTTGAGCATCTTCAGACATCTGCCCTATCGGAAATACTGATGAATTTATCACTTCTGCACCATGAATCAATATCTTATGTGCCAAAGTTGGCATGCAGAACCACGGATATAACTGCACAAAGTAACGAGCTGTCTGTAAGGCATAATCTTGAAATTCTATGAAATCGATTTCATGGCCACTTGAAATTGTCTGCAATATGACATGGAAACGCTTAATCAAGTCCTCATCAACCCCTGTAATAGCAGCAGAAATGCTTGAGTTTTCAAAAAATTGTCGAGTGGTATTCTCATCATTCGAGCTATCGAAACCAGGCTTTGGTTGATCGACTATTAGACCCAATTCTATACGGAAACCCTTCTGTATATTCATTTTTCAGAATCTTATTTCTTTATTTTCTTTATCACTATGCACTTGTCACAGTTTGATTTCAAGCTTATATGCTACATGCAAACAATATTCAAAACACCAGACAAATTCAAGAAAAAGAGCGAAACATTCCGCGTCATTAATGTACAAAATTCAGAAAACTATGTTTTACATTGCAAGAACTCTCACCAATGACACAGTTGCAGCTAGTTTTAATTTTTTTCATTCAATAATAGTTCGATCTACAACATGCGATCGGTCCAGTCGCAGAACTCTACAGAATTTATGAACTTTTCTCCACATGTTTAAAATTTTCTGTTGTGATCTTCCGTTCATTTTCGTACAAATCATTCGTTTACTGTTATCACATAAAATGGTGGTGTTTCTATATACATATTGGGTTTCACAGTGTTAGTTGAATATGGAATGTTAATTTATATCCAGGCAGCATTGAATAAGGATACTTTAATTACAATCACTTTTTGTGTCTATGACTGTAATAGTAAAAGGTTACATAATATTCATTATTCATTCATCATATCATTCATTCATAATCATCTTTCATTCATTCATTCATCATATCATTCATTTATAATATTCATATCTTTCATAATATTCATTCATCTAAACACAAAATTGATTATTATCAATTTTGTGTTACATTATGATATTCTACTTACTTGCAGCTGCAAATTCCATTTTTTACATTTAAATTCGATTGATTTTTAGAGACTTGGCACCCTCTTGAATATAGCGTAGAAATCTTTGCTTACTGCATGACGCGTCCAGCTCGATTGAGGGTCCCCTTTCAACTAAACTACAATAGCAGGTATAAGGGATAGGGGGCGCTAAAGTCTAGAATTCGACCTTCGGACTCTTATCCAACCGAACCCACGACTAGAAANAATTACATAAAAAATCACATTTTAAAGCATGAAATTAAAAAAAAAGTCAAAAACAACATTAACTGTCATATATATAAAAAGCGATTGTAATTAAAGTATCCTTATTCAATGTTGTCTGGACAGAAATTAACATTCCATATTCAACCAACGTTGTGAAGTCTTATATGTAGATAGAAACATCACCAAATAATTTAAATAGTCTGGAAGTGAAGGCTTGCTTGTTGTCTGGGTGGCATAAATGGAGGTTGCAAGTTAAGCCCACCTCAAGTCAGTTTCTTCTTCCAGATGATTCTAAATTATTTAATAAATTATCAAAATTAGCAGAGTTATAGTCCAATTATTTAGATGATCGTTTGGTGATGTTTCTGCATTCAACCAAATTATTTTATGCTGTTGTTTCTGAACATGTAAAAAAATTTGTCACAGAAAATAATTCTACTTCAAAACTCACCACTATAAGACTTCGTGTTTCAAGCAGCAAAAAGAACCTCAGCACAATTTCTTAATGTGTCATAACCCAACATGCATTTACAGTGTTGACATTGTTATTAAAAAAATTTACTAGAAAAGTGCATTCAGACATGGTCACAACCATTGCTATTGATACAGTAATATGATTGGTATATCATAACTATGAGGAGTTTTTTCCAAGTTCTGATCTCCCATAATCACCATGAAGATTAAGGCATTTGTTGTATCTGTGGATGAGCTTTTCCATCCCCCCTTGTCATAGAATGTTGCCGTCAGTGGATTGAGATGGTCTTAACAACACTGTTTTGAAGATCATTAGCCTCAAACCTCTACCCTGCTAGCCACGTTTTCAGTTCAGGAAAGAGGTGGAAGTCTTCACACATTAAAAAGTTCCAAGCTGGGTGGAAGTCTTCACCAACCTTTAAAACACCCAGCATATAGCCCCAATTTGGCACTGAGCAACTTCCACCTCTTTCCTGAACTGAAGACGTGGCTAGGAGGGCAGAAGTTCGAGACTAATGAGATCTTCAAAACATTGTTAAGGTCACCTCAATTCACTGGTGGCAACATTCTATCACAAGGGGATGGAAAATCTCGTCCATGGTTACAACAAATGCCTCAATCTTCACAGTGATTATGTCGAAAAGTAACCATGTTTTACCTAACTCTTGGTAATAAATTCATTTTGTTACTTGCACTTGTTTTATGGACCACCGGAGCTTGAAAGAAAAACAAAACAACCAGCCTACATACCACAGGCAGTTTTAAACTCAAATTAACTATAGCACAAGTCAACTTTGCAAATGCTAAGCATTTTTTTCCAACTCACTCAACAGTTCCACATTTTGAAACTATATTTTTCCATATAAAAATTCTTCCACAAGTTCAGGAATGTTAGCATAGAAAATCTGGCTTAGTTTGAACTGCTATATATCCCAGACAGCATTGAATGAGGATACTTTAATTATAATCACCTGGTATATTCAGTATATTAGCAATAGTAACAAACTTTCAAAAAGATTTATGAATATGACATGCTAATAAACAAAAACATACATATTCTTTGTAATTTTTAATTATTAGATAATATAAAAAATTCAAATTCACTACTTATTTAAGAAAGGAAAAATTCCATAACTTGGAACAAAGGATATTTTTTTAAGCAAAAAAGTGGGAAATAAAACAGTTTTTAAATGTCAATGATATTTTTCTTCTGACTAAAATTCAAATCAAACACAATTTAAGAATTTATCACAGAATGCAACAAGACACACACATTATCTTATTTAGTGGCATTAAAGACAACTGTAAGCAATAAAAGAATTGAAACAGCAATCAATAAATTATACTTAAATCATCATAAATTAACTTATTTACATCAGGAAATCATAGTAAAACAGCTGTCAAAGAAATATGAGCGGAATGCCATGTACAGCTATCCCTTGTACAACACTGCAGTTAAATTTTAAAAAAAAGCAAGGGGTTTTGTGTAGTGGCAAATCCGCACTACACAAAACCCAGGGTTACATTTTATAAGTTAATGAAAATATACCATTCTTTTTTATTACTAAAAGAAATATGTTTATTAAAGCAATCAATACTTTATTTCCAATCAATAATTAACAAAAGTACTCTTAATATTAATTCTAGTTAAACGAGGATATTTTCTTTTTTCAAAGTGCAATCAATACTTTATTTCCAATCAATAATTAACAAAAGTACTCTTAATATTAATTCTAGTTAAACGAGGATATTTTCTTTTTTCAAAGTGCTGTCATCTTCTGAGCTTTTTTGTCGATCTTGATCAGAAATAATCACAATCTTCATTTTTTAAATTTATCGTAATTTTTTATGGATGACAAAATTAAATATGTTATTAATCAATTTGTTCTAGAGGTCATGTTTATTCAGTTGAGTACCAAGCAAATTTTTCCAGAATTTGTGCTCAAACACCAGACTATTCCAGTATTGAGATACTGCTGTATTTCATTCATTTTTATGAATGATTACTTACCTACAGTTAAAAAAAGTTTAACACCTAAAAATGCTTAAATAAATTTTACTAAATATGAAGATTAATCTATAAAAACAAAACACAGTGACAGTCTTAAGAGCTTAAGTCTGAAAGCAACAATAATGACATCCAGTTGATATGGAAAGCTAAGACAAGGAATAAAAAAAATTCTACAATCAGTTTTCATTAAAGTAAACATGACAAAAGGCACAAAACAAATTGAAAATTTCAATAGTCTAAAATCCGTGGGAAAATTTGAGATAACAACACATGCTTAATTGAATAAAAAAAAATATTGAACAACAAAGTTTACACTTAAAAACTGTGAAATTTTGTATGGAGGATCTTCAAAACAGTCATGTTGTATGGAGATATCCTCAATTTTCAAACTACATTGTATGAGGGATACCTGTACAGTATTTAATATACATTGGAAGATAACCCAGCCACCAATGAAGAAATTTATAATCAACATAAATTTCCAACATTGAAGGATGCAAACTTAGAAATAGAAAGCAAAGAAACAACTCTTTCTATACTTAAAAGATTGAATAATAGTTTATTAATCAATTATTGACTATTTTATATGTAAATATTTATATCCCAATAAATATCAACATTATCAAACATTTACTAGGAACAATAGTAAAAATATATTGTTTTATACCATGTAGATTAAAATTTTACTTGATAATGGTTTTTATGATAAAACAATATATATTTAAACGACTTCCAACCACTTAACACTGCATTGAATAATAACAATCCACAAAAAACCTTTTTTTACCAGTGTTACGTCACTTTTAAATTCCACAAGTACTTTCGACCTCCACCGAGGTCTGCTTCAGGTGGTGACTGGCCGTGTTTCGACCCGACTTTCGTGATGATGTTGCCAACGATGTAAATAAATAAATGTGCGCGTCAGGTTTCACCCCTCCGACCGACACTGTTCGAATTCCTCGAACAAGTACTTCCACACCTGTGCAAGCATTTCCCCATCCTTGTAGTTGATGCAGTTGCCCCCCCAATAGCTATCTGTCGTCCTGATGGGAATGGACGATTCGTTAGAGGTTGAGAAACACTGAATTAAATCAACGGTTCCCATCAGGTGGTTTGCAAATCCCTTTGAGTTAACAACAGTAATCCATGGGATTTGCAATAAGTCTGCAATATCAAATACTGCTAAATAGTGTTTAAAGAAAAATTGATAAATGTATTTAAATTTACAGGATTGTTTAGTTTTACATTATATTAAAAGTTCAAAAAGTTCCCGGAATGGGTTTATTACTCAAAAGTATGCGTACAATCGACAAATCAAGCAACATGTTCTTTGGCAACCACACACTTGCCTACGTTAATACAGCTGCTGAAAACTTTCTTGAAAGCAGTCTTGCGACAGTACCTGTAAGACGTCACACTCTGCATAACCTCATCTGCATTCTTGAAGTGGCATCCCTTGATGGCATCTTTCAACTGGGGAAAGAGGTAGAAATCACATGGCGCAAAATCTGGAGAGTATGCAGGATGCTCCAATGTAATCAAATCCATATGTTTGGTCAGGTGCTGCTTCAACAGCAATGACTTATGTGCAGAAACATTGTTGTGGAGAAGCATCCATGTGTTGTTTTCCCAATGACGGCAAGGTATATTTCCTTGTTGACTGTGCAATTCTTAGTATAAATTTGTAGTGAACAATCCCCTGGGAGTCAAAGACTTCCAATGTGACCTTTCCCTTACTCCTATCCTGCATGAATTTCATGGACCACGGTAAGGTGGGCAACTTCCATTCTGTGAACTGTTGTTTTGATTGAGGATTGTACAAGAAACACAAGGGCCATGGTTCAGTAATGCAGAACACCTAAAGTTAGAATTCTGAATGGCTTAGTGGGCAGAGCTAAGAATATTCTCAGCATCATTGAACAATTATTCTGTTAGACAACCGGGCAAAATGGTAGACGAAGTTAAAATTATGATTGCAACAATTGTCGCAAATGAATTAATGAAGCAATTATTAATTGTAATCAACGAAATGGACCATTATCTTCTGCTAAAATGTATTCGCAATCATACTGACGTATGATAATTTTACATTTCAAAGTCATTTTAGAATGAGAGAATAACTTTGTGATTGTCATAATAAAATACATTTAGTCCAACATGAACAGCCATCTTGCAAATTATACAAAGAGACAAAAACAATGACACCACTAGTAGAAGTTAGCATAGATAAAAGAAGCTGACTGAACTAGCTAAAATTCTAGCAGTGGGAGGAGTCAAGCAATAGTTAGAAATGAGTTCAACATCATAGCATTACTAGACTTAGCAAGAATTCTGCGTTACTAAACACGGCCCAGGTTTTGTCAGTTGTGATAATGTTGTCGAGAAATTCCAGGTTTTTATCGGCCAGTTCAATGAGATCTCCACACATCGTCTTGCAAGTCTCTCGTTGGTCTGCCACGAGCATTCATGGAATAGTGTGTTGGCTATTCCATGCATGTTCAATTGATCAGGCAGAATAAAATAACTTCCAACTGAAATTCCTGCTGCCTTGGCAATCTGCTTAATTGACTGCTGTCTATCTGACTTCACAATCTCGGTACAACCGACACTTTCTCCTCAGACAGTGATGTTGATGGATGACCACTTTGCAAATCATCAGTGATAGTTTCTTGTCTCTAGCAAATATTCCAGACGTTTAACTAAGACATACATTACATGTTTCCCTTTTCAATGCTTTCAATTGACTAAAGCCGGGACTCCACATTACCGGAATCCGTGACGTAATCGTAAAACTGAAAGCCAAACTGACGAAACTTTCAGTTTTGTAACGTTCAGTTGGACAGAAACAAGACTGAAAGCAGAGTTAAAAATTATTTAACTTTTCCGTTTTCGCCCCTTGCTTCTGTCATACTGCTACCAATAAAAGCGCAAGGATTTGTGACGCAGTCACATGTAGTTTGATTGTCGTAATGGCGGAAAGTGTAGCGAAAACGATGAGGAAACAAATAGATTTGGAATTCTTCATCGAAGAAGTTAGAAAATACACGTCTGTACGACAAAAAAATGTAAATAATTCAAAGATTATTAACAATTTATTTTCTCTGCATTTATTAACAATGAAATTGTTAATAAATGCAGAGAAAGCATGGCAAAATCCGTAGCGTCGTCTGTGTTTGACTCTACAACAATTACAGAACTGATCAACAGATGGCGCATTTCTAGTGGTGTCAACTTAAAACGAAAACTCTATATGTTTCAGTTCTGTTTCTGAGTTTCTGTTTTCAGGTAATGTGGAGTCCAGGCTTAACTCAGCATAATTCTGGGATATTTTTGAAGCTACCTTGTATATAAGGTGAATAATTATTTGTGTAAATAGAATCTGTGAAATAAACACTTTTCTACAATATACTTATTAACTCAAAGAAAAAAATCATTGAAACAAACTGGTAATTATTTCTGCAAATGGATACAAACCTTTTAAATCCCAATACAAATTTCTTAAAGAAAACCATTACTCAAATTACACAATAATATAAAATTTTTTTGTAGTAGAGCATCAATTATCTGAATTCCAATCAACCGAAATATTGGTTAACCGAAAGCGTTCCAATTGGCAAATTCAAATTTCTGCTAGTGCTGTGGCACTGCAGCACTCTCCCCCTCTCTGCCAACCTAAACTGTAGGCCTATTTTAATGTACTACTTTATGTAAGACATGTGACAAAATATATACAGTACAGTTTTAGGTTTAATATATTTTTTTTTGTAAATGATCAGTTATCCAAACAACCCCAGTCCCGAATTGTTTCAGATAATAGATACTCTACTGTATAAAGCCATGTAAGTAATTTAGAAAAGAAATTTTGTGTTGATAATGATGTGTCAGCAGCAGTCAGAAAATCATTTGTGCTTCTGACTGCTGCTGACACATCATCATCAACACAAAATTTCTCCTCTAAATTACTTACATGGCTTTATACTAGGAATCTCTTATTTATATAATTGATTGAATAAAAGAACTTAAGGCCAATAGTCAAATGCTCTATTCAAAAGGTTAGTACATTTGGAAATGTAAAACAATGATAAAATTTTTCTTGATAAGATCAAATTCATCTATCTACTCAGGAAGACAAATAGAATGTAGTTACTTATCTAGAAACTATTTCCTACTTTAAAATACATGCTCTTAGTTCTTTATGTTGAGCATGATTGTCTATTTGGACTTTCTTTTTAACTAGGACTTGTTAAGAGTTTTTAATTGAGTTTGTGTGGGTTCACTCCCTTTGAGTAACAAGTACTAATTAAAAAAGGAAGTCCAAGTACACAAATCATACTCTTTTTTCTATCTTATTTTCTTCTATAGTTAAATATTCAACTAAAACGAATCAATAAATTAATCTTAAAACTTTGAAACTAAAATGATAATTTTGAAAAACATTCATAAATTATGAATTAGCATCAATACTTGCAATTTTGTTCAATAATCTTTGCAATAAATTTAATTACACACACATTCATTGACAAAAAAGTTATGCACCAAGGTTTTGAAATCAATTGAAATTATTAGTCCGAATGTAATGAATGGTAATTGGGCTGCAATTTGAAAAAATTGTAGACCTATAAAATTCCCACAATACTGACTTGTATAGAGGAGAGATTTATTTCTTGTGGAAGAGTACCCTACATTTTAAAGAGCTTTACTTTGTAGGACCTTCTCTTGACTGGATACATATGACAATAGTTTGCATGTTTCCCAATGTATCCACTGCTCCAATAATCTGTCAGCTCAGAACAAATGGAAAATCCAGCCATTCTGCATCTGTCAACCCAATGACGTGGTCTTTCTTACTCTATCAACTGCGCATAATGTCTTTGACCAAATCATATAGGCATGTCTATCATTTGAAGACCTCCAAACAACAGCGATACTGAAAATTTTGGTGCCCACCAGTGGTAGAACAGATAAAAACATTGAACACTGGTAATTGGTCATGGGTTCATGCCTTGCCCATGGGTTGGCCTTGTAGAATTTTCCAAATTTTCTTCACAATACCTAAATAAGGGTGGTTTCCCAAAAAAAAATCTCCTGGAAGGAATTTCCCTCAGATCGCTCATTTCGTGTTGCCATATACGAATAAAACCAAACTGAAAATTTACATATAGTGAGCATGAATGTATTTATCATTATACTGGGCTAGCAATTTAAAGACATTACTTAGCATGCAATCAGACCAAAAATGTAATTATTTACACAATCATCTAAGACAGCCATATTTAGAGTTTTGCAGTAATTAGACAATTCTATACAACAGCCAAATGATTACTAGATTAAATCAGGCTACATGGTAGTTGTTTAGCTTTAAATATAATCACCAGGCTTACAGATATCTATATAAATTCTATATGAATACATAACATTTTTGCCAATGCACGTATTTTATTTATTTTTTCCTAACACCATTTTAAAGATAATTGTATACCTTCGGTGATGGAACTACACTAAAAGTATTCATAATCCTATCCGGATATTCTTCTCTGATTTTAGAAATAAGGAGAGTTCCCATTCCAGATCCCGTGCCTCCTCCGAGCGAGTGCGTCATCTGAAAACCCTGCAGACAATCACAACTCTCGGATTCCTTTCGCACAACGTCCAGCACGGAATCCACCAGCTCGGCACCTTCAGTATAGTGACCCTTTGCCCAATTGTTACCGGCACCACTTTGACCTGAAATCAATCACAAAGAAAATCATGTAAGATCATTTAATTAAATCCCATAAGACAATCCAAACATTTTTTTTTTTTTACCAAAGACAAAGTTGTCAGGCCTAAACAATTGCCCAAATGGGCCAGAGCGAACAGAATCCATAGTTCCGGGTTCCAAATCCACAAGAATAGCTCTCGGCACATATTTGCCTCCTGAAAGAACAAAATCAGAGTTTTTTTTCATATCTTCTCAACTCAATCAATTTATTAATTTATATTTATACAAACTGATAAACACCTGAAGCTTCATTGTAATAGACATTTATTCTTTCCAGCTGTAAATCAGATTCTCCATGGTAAGCGCCAGTTGAATCGATTCCATGTTCATCGGATATCACTTCCCAAAACTAATTTTAGAAATATTTTAAAAATTTTATAATTTATATAATAAATTACATTCAGCTGCATTGCAGATTGAAATCGGATCGATCGATCACGATATCGTCAACGGACATAAATGTTAAAGTATCAATTCCCTCGACCGAAAATTCACGTGTGACCTCCACCATAACGAAACCGATTCGAAATTTAAAATTTCCGATAATTCTTTTTTTAAACTTTAAATAAATAATTATTTTAGGAAAAATTAATATTTTATTTTGAAAAGTAGAGCAAAGCTATTAAATATTACACGACCATTTTTGGTTAAAGAATTTATTTAATCGTAACGAATTTAATTAAACTCGTTTAGACTTAAAAAAAAAAAAAAAGTAGGTGGCGACGTTATTCCTAAAGGAACGTGTAATTATAGGAGCGGCACATGGACGTCGTAGTTTATATTTTTAAGTGTAATTTATTAATTACATGAACATCCCGTATTAAGTATAATGGTTTAAGAAGGAAGAACGACGTTTATAACGGCTTTTTACAATTAAAATTAATTTTTTTTTTACACAGTTAAATATAAATTAAAAATTATTTACCTTAGCACCAATTTGGTTACCGCATTGGCCCGCTTGCAAATGAACGATTTCTCTCATTTTGGAAATAAAATCTTTTAAATTCAAAAAAAGGAACGTTGAAAACACTAACTTCGCTAAAACGAGAGGAAGAGCGAATGCGGAGGGAAGTCGAGTTCAAATTACCACTTTGCTCCTATTGATATAGCGCATGAAATTACCTTAATAAACCACTATTTCGTGATTACAAGTTTATTTAAAATTATAAAAACTCTTAAATTTGTCTTCTGAAAACGTAAGTTTATTTAATTTTAAATTTTTATACAGTTAATTAAGAAATATTATAGGAACTACTTTCCGGAAGTTGGAGTACTGATTACCCCCTCTAAAACCAATGGAATGTCTCTCTGTACGTTCCTCAAGGTCACGTGACTAATTCAAATTTCAAATCTTATCACGTGCCATCCATCTAGGTGGCATGCACGTGCTGTATAACAGGGAAGTGACATTAATTTAGGAATTAAAAAAATTATATATATATATTTTTTAATAATTTAATTATTATTACAGATTTATTATACTATATTTTATAGATGTTTTTAAATTTTGAAAATATAATTGGAAATTTTATATATTAAATTTGTAAACTAACAAAATAAAAAATACAGTCTGTCCGTTTGTTTGCTCGTTGATTCGAACCACACCTTTCCAGAATTACTTTCTAGGATCGGGGTTAAGATATGCAAAATAAGTTAAACAAGCTTCAGCGTAGGGCCTCACATTTTTACATGAGGTGAAGGGCCTGTTACGTGTTATCTTCTTGACACTTTGTGATAATTTAAGTTTATTACAATATTATAAGCATTAAGTAATAATTAATGAAGACGTCACACAGTCCATGAATCATATTCTTAGTAACGATTGATGGAGTACTCTATTGGATTTGGAGGTTGGCCTAAAATGGTCTAACTTTTGGTTTTTATTTGGACTAAAATAACCAAACTTTTTAATATGGTTTTTAATTTTTAATTTAGTGTTTTGTCTTCGTTACTTTTTGCTCTCATATCTGCTAGTATGAGACATTTTTAATCCATTTTTCTCATTCTTCTGAAATATTAATGCATAATTCTGATTGGAATCATCTATTTTTAATGAGAAAAAAATATCTTTCTAACAGAAGAATATGAATAGTTTTAAAAAAGTAAATAAATAAAATATATCTGATTTATTTGTCTAATTATGTATATAGTCCTATATAGTAATGAATGGTAATTGNAAACGCATGTTTTATTAAAACATATGATTTCACCACTCTAAATATAGAAATTACTGATTGGAATTTAGATAAAATTAATGTAAAAGTAAAGCAGTAAGTTTTTACAATATATAAATGTATGATTATTATCATAAAGATAAAAATATATATCAAAATTAATGTTACCAATTATTCAAAGGCCTACTCATTGATTTTATTTTTAGACATTAAAAATCACCTTAGTAGGCTTTATTTTTATGAAATTTCATATCTAAATTATTAGTAGATGAAATAATAATGATAAATTTATATTTTTCTTTGTGTTTTATTAATATATAAGTAATCTGTGTACACAAAAATATATATAAAAAAATGTTTAATATACAGTTTATGAAGACTATTTCAAAATTACAAAACAAATAAAATTATATAACAAAATTAAAATAAAATAATAAATACATTGTTGATTAATCTTAATTTTAAAATTTATTTTTCTAAGTAAAAGTATAAATATTATTTAATAATTTGAGATATTATTATTATTATTTTAATGCATGTTATAAGTTAGTTTATAGTGTGTAAGTCTATATTATTGTAATTTTAAATTTTTTGCGATGAAATTTTTATATGTAAACTGAAGAAGTAAATGTGCTAAACAGTTCAAGAATATAATCTCTAACGGAAGTTTAAAATTACTTAAATTTTTTATAAATAAAGATAAAGGAATTTTAAAATCTTATACCTAATTTCAGTCTTATATTGTTGAATTTTATGAATAAAATGTTTAAAATTTAAACTGTTTCATCAATGGATAGATTATTGAATGAAAAATGTTTAAAAATCTTAATAATTTCACTTTTAAAATTTCTTTACATTTATACACCACATTTTCGTCATTACAATGGACAATGAAAATGTTGCTAATATATTATTATAATAACAAATGCGGAAGTGATTAAGCAAAATGATTTAACTAATGATTCCCTCTCATTACCCGACCATCCCCATTGTCTGTGTGTGTGGGGGTCTTCCCATCTAGTTTGATGTGGAGACCCCCACCACCCATCATAGGTAAATCAACCCGTGATGGGCATGAAGAAAAAGGGTTTTCTTAGTGCTCAAACCTACTGTATTGTATTGTTTATGTTCCAAAATAAATACATTTTATTTTTTAGATACGTTGATGTAAAATATAATAGAAAATCTTCGTATACCATTCTGGGAATCTAGGAAGACGTAAAATCCCTGGAATTTTTCGGGTGTTTGTTCTGGATATGTCAGTTTCCGTTCTTCGCCACCCAGTCGGCCCACTGTGGATTTGACGAAACCCACAATGAACCTTAAAAAAGGGGGTTAAGGTGTCAGCCTGCTGCTCTAGAGAACCCGGAGGAATAGGCTGGACTTCATCCCTCTCGGCCATCCAGCCGGCTACACTTTCATACATAAGACCATTTCTAGTTGTAATTTTCAAATTATAATCTGAATTCATAATCTTCTATGTTGATTTTGCAGAGAAAAAATGAGATAAGATTTCGTGTCAGTAGTTAAATAGTAGACGACCTATTCACTTCCCCATTTTACAATCGTAATGCATTCCCGTAGACGTGAAATTGGGGACAAAATTATCATTAATTTGAATAGAATAAGTCGCGATGCGTTGGCGAGTCTAATAATATCGCCCATTTCCACCCAAATATGTTAAAATATCACACAGTGGCAAAGTTATTTCAGTAATTAGAACCAATTATCATAACGCTATCTAATAAAGCAGTATAGTATTTTAGTATATTTGAAATAAGATTTGTTATAATTCAAATATTATATACTTTACTTTGAGAGAGGATGATTAATAATTTATTACGGTCGTTTATAAAATACAATGTGCTCTTGAATATTTCATCATGCATTATACAAGGAAACTAATGCGTGAGAACATGAAAATAATTTTTAAAAAGTATTAATTTGTAACATAAAAAAAAAATCGGTGTCACACGAAAGGCGAGGAAAAAGTGGTAAGCAATATCGAAGCAGTCACTGTTAATTTATACTTGTGTTGGATGTGGTAAAGAATAGCAATCGAAGTACGGGTCTGGAAACAGGAATTATGTGCATAGCTCTGAGTAAGGAGGAACGAATTCAAGTTATTTTATTGGTAGGAACCCGCAGTTAGCGAGAAGTTGCCACAGTTTAACAAGTTGCATCCGGATGGCTGGATGCAACTTGTTAAACTGTGGCAACTTCTCGCTAACTGCGGGTTCCTACCAATAAAATAACTTGAATTCGTTCCTCAGTGTTATGGGAACCATCCTTGCTAAGTTACTAAACCTGTAATAGAATAAACATGGATCAATCTAACTCCTGCGGTTCCAAAGCTATGGGATGCCCTGTAAAAAAGTCTGTTTTTTCCCTCTCTTTTTATAGAATTCTAGACTTAAAAATTAATTTTATAAATATAATCTGATTCTAAAACTCTTCTAAAAATATTACTTTAAAATAACTTTGGAGAAACATTTGAAGACAAAAGAAATAAATCAAATATTAAGAAGCGCGACATACATCTTTTATAACATCGAAAGGAGCCATTAATCATCCGTATATAGAAAATTTAGTCATATAATTGGATTCATTATTGATTACTTTATTATTTTAAATGATAATTGAAACGTTAATCTATAATAATTGTATAAATAATACTCTGAATGGATGATGGACAATGATCTTTATAAAATATTCGTATGTAAGCTAACAGAATCGATGTAAGAAAAGTTTAATTCTAAAATTATAATTTAAACTTTATAGTATAATTTAGAAAAGAACTGATAAAGATGATCCATTTAAATTGCTGATAATTAGTTATAAATCATTTGCATATAATAGAAAGGTGGGTTATATTTTTAATAACCAAACTAATCGACTTAAATTGATAAAGACCATTGACTCCAGGAAAAATACCTAGCCCTTATTGCAAGAAATACTATTTGTTGGCCATATTATAAAGTTCAAAGTCGTTTTTTCCAAGAATAGGAGCCCACTTTATGACACTGAGTCTAACCAGGGAAGGGCCAAGTGTCCTCGTTACCTTTGTAAATAAATACGGAAAAAATCAAATAAGTGCAGGAAAAAAGATTTGATTGTGGTAAACTCACTTATACATATGTATATACGATATATAAGAGTTTATACTTTATCTACAACGCTGGTGTACAGGATGATTGTGGGTTTGCACGTTCTAATTCGAGCCCGATAATATTGATTCTAGTTACTCTAATGGAATCAAATGGGGAATTAAGAGTTCGATTTACGACGTCTCGCTTAACGACCTTTTTCTAGGTATCAATTAAGACGTAAAAGCGGGGGATCTGCTGTATTATTATTTTAAGGATATAGTTCATGTACTGTACGTAAAATGTTTTCAGTCCGGCCATTATTAATCTCATCCTGTTAACACAAATACATGTTCTGTCCTATATCCTGTAAACTATTTCGTGACAAGCAATTACTTATTCGTATTTGGCAAGATACGGCCTTAATAAATGCGTTTTATCTGACATATATAGACTTATATGTATATGTTTANTGCCATATTGTGAAATCCATTTGCACTCGAGAATGAAACCAGTTGCAATGCATCGGGTTTCAGTATAGATGTTTATATAGAAATGAGACGTTAGATCGTGACGTGAAAAGAAATGTTTGCGAAGTCGAAACTGGTTCGAAGGTTCTCATATTTCTTTTCATTAGGCATATATTATTACTTTCATACGATTCTTTCCTTAATTAATTAATTGATGCTGTAAATAATGACAGACAAATTAATTTGTAATTAAATTTACTCGATTAATTACAATACATTGTTATAATTATTCTCACATGACACACTTTAAATCTGTAAAAATAGCCTTTTGTCAATTGACTAACTGCTTTAATTGTAGATTTAAAATGAATATATTAGAATTAAAGTCTGTCTTAAACTTAGTAATTGTGAGGCCGAGACCTCACCCCAAACAACGATCATCTTTTTGTTCTCGTCGTGGCCGTTGTTCAGAAGTTTGACTGTATATAAAAATAATTTTCCATCTTCCATTTAACAATTAGAAAAAAGCTAACGAAAAACAGCACTCTCACTGTCAAAATCCTGGATACGTCACTGGTCCTTTTAAGATTATTTTCATATCAAATCAGATCAAAAAGTGGAATGAAATAGATAAGAATATTTTAAAATAAAATGAAGAATTAAATATTTTAGAAAGCACGTAAAATATATTTTATTTTATTTTAAACTCTTCCTTCTTGAGAGTATTGCGAGGGCCTTTATCCATGCCTATCGCGAATTCAACCAGGTTCGTAACGGAGGTGACCGGATGGTGAGGGACGGGGCCTCATATCCGGATCAATCCATTCATAAAAATTTCTGAATCGATCCGAACACGAACCCAATTCATCGGAACAATATTGCAACTGGTAACTTTATCGTCTCGACCATCCGGTTGTCGCAATGAATAGCTCGGTTTGCATGACTGCATCTTGGTCCTATTTAATTGGGTTTTCGTATGAAAAGAATTTGTCGGACAGATGGCCGTGCAGGTGAGATGTCTGCCTATAACTGTAAGAGATTCGGATTCGAATCCGTTCAGATCTCCATAATTTAAGCTATTATGGATATTATATAAATTGCAGCATTGTTTCCCATTCCTCATCCATGATGGTAGGTCTTATTGCGGGCAGGTCTACCTGTAATTAATATGATTATGGTTAGTCGATTAATCTGCAATGTGCTGTTATTTTGCGTTTACCAATTAATTAGTTAAAAGAATTCTTTTTTTCTCAGAATATTTCAAGAAATATTTAAGGTAACAATCGAATGACGAGGCAGTCAGGTGGACCCGAAATTGAATTCCTAGGAATTTTCATGGGCGATATGTCTCGGATTTATCGGGCCCCGTTTCTCATTACCTGGCCTCCTCCATTTGGGCTAGTGCTCATAGAGTTAATTAGAAATGCGAAAAATATATATTTAAGATGAAATTTCCTACTTGTGCCCACCAGTGGTCGAGTGGATAAAACCACTCAACACTGGTAGTCGGTCGTGGTTTCACGCCTCACCAACGGGCTGGCCAAGTGGAGTTTTTCGGGTTTTCTTCACATTAGTAACACCTAAACAGGGACCAGTTTCCCGTAAAAGATCTCCTATGAGGTATTCCTCCTTGGAAGATTGCCCATGTGTCGCGTTGCCGTGTACGAACAAACCAAACCTACTTCCTGTTTTATCAATACAGTAGTTACAAAGCTAGATACATTTTCTTATTAAATATAAAACTTTGAGATAAAAAATAAATTTCTGTATGCACAAAACTTCAGAATAGGGAATCAATCCTTCAGTCAGTCTGGCCTGATTTTGAGTCCGGGTTGAATTCTCAGAAATTTCACGAGTACTTTGACCCAGATATGTCGGATCTTGCTCTCATTATCCAATTCTACACAATGGACACGAAAACAAAGGTCACATTATGTCCTCTTCTTTTAGGAACGACTAAAGAGAAGAAAGTTAAAAAAAAAAAAATCTAGAAAATTTTCTTGTAATCATCTATACATAATCTATATTTATTTTATTTGATTTCTCGAATAATAGCCATTTTTATTTTACTCCTCCCGCTCATGGGCACTAAGAAGGCTTTTTAATTAATCAAGCCCATCGTGGATTCGGCCAGTTCCACTGCAATGGAACAGCTTGGGTACAATAGCGTACCTATAACTGATATTAGGTATTGCATATCTTCCCTTGTATCACTGTAGATGAAGTGTAAAATCTTAGATACCGTAACATATACGTGTGTATAAGTGGATTTGTCGCATTCAACTCTTTTACCTATACTTATTTGATTATTTATTTATTAATTTACAGAGGTAAAGGAAATAGGCTCCATAGGTCAATCTGATTATGTTACTAGCTGGATGGTAAGGGATAGAATCCGACATATTCCCAAAGAAATAAGCTAGCACCTTAACCATTCGGCCATTCTAATAATAGGATATTTAGTTGAATCTCTTATATTTGGCATCATTTTGAAATAATGTATTTTACGGATGAGATAAATATCAGAAATCTCATTCGATAAATTAAATTTAGTATTACTTTCATTGCAATTTCTTCAAGATATCAAATGAAACTGTTTTGCTTTATTGAAGTGTATTCTGAAGAAGAAAATTTGTCACCATTTTCATATTGTAAGATTACTCATAAATCTTATTTAAAATTTGATTTTAAAGTAATTTATCTATTTATATTCCATTTATTTTAATTAAAACAATGATGTCCAAACAATGAAATCTGAAATTGTTGAGAATTCTTATCGCAATGATGAAATAATACTACCGAACTATGAATTCCAATATTCCTACCATCGTCTATCCTCAAGCAATCGCAACATTTTCAATCGTTGCCATGGCAGGATATCAAAGTGTCAAAAATTTAATTTGTGAGATATATTTAATATTAAAACATAAATTTATATATAAAATAATAATTTTCATAAAATATAACGGATGTTTTTATTTTTGACTCTTTCTAACCCATGGTCACTAAGAGGATCTTTTATTCCATACTCAAGTGGTTCCGCCAGACCAACACTAGGAAGCGATTGGGGTTTTTTTAAAAACTCTTTTCGCCTTGTGGGCAATAAAAGGGCCTTTTTAACAAGCCCATTGTGAATTCGGCCATATGGGCTTGCTAAATTAATATGTATATAAATTAATTAGAAGAATTTTTCATCGTTTGAATTCATTTTTTTTACAGATAATAAAAGACGCATTTCTTCAATTAAATCAATTCAAAAATGGATTCGGGAACATTACAATACAAATACGCAAGATGAGGTAAAAAACTTATGATAATTATTATAAAATTTAAACTATAAATTATATTTTTATTATGTTTGTAAATATTTTAATAGTCGGTAACAGATACAAATATTCAAAAACATTGTCTTCATCAGAATATTCAGAGATACGAATCAAAAATATCACAACATAGAATGAAAGTATATGGAATTTTTTTTAAAAAAATATTTTAATTGGTTTTCTTTATTTAAATAAAATTAAATAACGTAAAAAGCTATCTTTGTTTTTATTTTAATTAAGGAAATTTCAGCTTTATTGATTCAAATTTGGTGGAAAACTAAATATACTAACAAACAGATTATGCAAATTATGAAGTATGTTGAAAGCCAACGAAATTCTATAATTTCTTCAAATATCTTAAAGTTAAAAGAGGTAATAGCTGATTTATTTTATCAATTTTTTCAATTTTGACGTCTTAATTTAAATTTTCAGCTTGTTTTTTTTTTTATTTAAATACATACTATTGTCAAAGATAAAGCCACTCGAATTAAGTGATTAGAACGTTTTTATACAGAATTAGATTTTTTAAAATACTTTCCATCTTTTGGGCACCAAAAGATGAAAAGTATTTTAAAAAAATCTAATTCTGTATAAAAAGGCACCAAGACCTCCATTTTTAGCAAGCCAATTATGAGTTCGGCCAGGCACACAATGGTTTAAAATGCGGGGCCCAACATATCGGGAAGGATCACCCTCGAAAAAGTCTAGGGTTCTCGTCTCTAGTTAAGGTGTCAGCGTATTGCTCTGGAGACTGGGTTCGAATCCGGGCGGTCGAAAAATTCCAGCATTTATTGTGGGCTTTTTCAGAATAATAATAGTCGTGTAAAATGATATATGAGAGTATTTATTTAACTTTTCTGTCTTGAAGTATTTTCTTGTAGTTTATTATACGATTTTTATATCTATTCTATGCTTTGCATTTAAGAAAATCAAAAATTTAATTTCCCAAATAACTAATAGATAAAGCGCTGTGAATAAAATCAATATCCAGCATGGACAACACCGGTTTTATATGTCAAGCTTAATTACCTATACCTAGTTTGAGTTGTTGAATTTAATTGATATATTGTTTTTACATTTTACAGTTTATAATAGAAAATATCTTGAAAATTTTTTGGAGATTGTTTTCTAGACAACAGAAGGAAGAGAATGAAAGTGTAAGCTTTTATTTGATTCTATAAAATTATATTATTTAAATATTAATATATATATATATATATATTAATATTTAAATAATATAATTTTATAGAATCAAATAAAAGCTTACACTTTCATTCTCTTCCTTCTGTTGTCTAGAAAACAATCTCCAAAAAATTTTCAAGATATTTTCTATTATAAACTGTAAAATGTAAAAACAATATATCAATTAAATTCAACAACTCAAACTAGGTATAGGTAATTAAGCTTGACATATAAAACCGGTNATTATATATGTATCAATATTTTGAGCATAGAAATATTTGAATTAAAGTTAATTATAAAGAATAAACTAGTAGAAGATTACTTCATTATTTAAAGATTTACTTCATTTTAAATTAATTTACATACGAGGGGTGTTCCAAAAGTATCGGACCTTTATTTTTCCTGCGTAAACCAATGATGCACGGGAGGTCTCTTTCGGTGGAGTTGTGGAGGGGACAGTCCTGACATGAACAGTCCTGAATTTTTTCCCGCCTGCAGGAAGCGTCAGTCGCTGGCAGTCGGCCTATGAGTGAGGACGTGTAGCGAGCTCTCGTCGGATTCCACTAACAAGTAAGTTGGAAAATGACTGAACAACGTGAGCAGCGATATTGCATCAAATTTTGCCAAAAGCTTGGCGATACCCAAGCGAAAACCATTCGCAAGATTCAGCAGGCTTTCCGGGACGATCCTCGAGGCCAAAAAAAGCACAGCAGGTCTGCAGCAATGTTAAGATCATGTTGACAGTTTTTTTCGACTCCCGTGGGGTGGTGTATTGTGAGTACGCGCCACAAGGCCAAACCATCGCAAAGGAGTACTACCAGGAGGTCCTTCGTCGTCTTTGTGATGCTGTGCGATGCAAATGACCGGATCTGTGGTCAACCAAAACTTGGCAGCTCCATCATGATAACGCACCCGCCCATTCTGCGCATCCGATTCGGACTTTCGTCGCCAAACACAACATTCCTGTGGTTCGTCACACTCCGTACTCTCCCGACATGGCTCCGTGTGACTTTTGGCTATTTCCCAAGCTGAAAATGCCGCTAAAAGGAACCCGATTTTAGTCAAGAGAAGACATCATGCGGAATGCGACGGACCGGCTAATGGCCATTCCAAAAGATGCGTTCCAGCAGTGTTTCCAGCAATGGCAGGAACGCTGGGAGAAGTGTATACATTACCAAGGAGACTACTTTGAAGGGGATTAGGGTTT